>NC_092859.1:95085863-95087208 GCF_032062135.1 Pyxicephalus adspersus
GATACAGGAAGTGACGTGTACCACAGGAAGTGAGCGAACGTTCGTTCACCGCGCATGCTCAGACCATGGACGATCACTGAACGACCGTACACACGATAGATGGTCAACGATCATCGTCCAATCCGATCCGCCGGTCCGGTCGTTCATTTCAACGACTATCCTCAACTATCCGACTATCCTTTTCTTCTATTGGTATTCCTCCTGTAAAAGTGAACTTTGCTAAAGGTATTTAGCTGCCAGCCATTAGCAATTACTGTTAATGTGCACTGTTGGCTCTGTGATTAGCATTCTGGCCTTTGTAGTGCTAGGCCTCAGATTTAAATCTGGGCCAAGACACTATCTGCATGAAGTTTGTTTGTCCCTACCGTGTTTGTGTGGGCACTGCAGCACTCCTCTTTAAACAAGTACTAAGTTTTTTTGTGGCTTTCCCTCAAAATTGTCCTTAAACTGTGTTAAAGACATTTGGCTTTAGTAAGGACATTAGATTGTGAGCTCCTTTGAGGGACAGCTAGTGACATGACTTTGTAAAGCGCTGCCTAATATGTGGGTGCTATATAAATACAAGATAATAAGAACTGGGGGTTTCTTTTCTTGCTTATTGATTTGCCCCACTGTAGAAATGAGCCAAGTGGTGGCACCGCAACATAATCTCTATACAGTAAAATGATAAAAATAAAGTGTATCTAAACCCAAGAACTAAAATCTGTGTTGCGGTTTATCAGTTCTTAGCTGCGGTGGCTGAGGTCCTTTATTTTCACCGAGTAATCCTACTAGAAGCATATTTCCTGCCTTCATGTCTGGTTTTAGAAACATTAGACCCATGTCAGATCCACACATCTATTTGTCCTGGTGACTACTATCACTAAGACAGAAAGGACCGGATATACTAAAGTTCTCCAAGACTCCAAGAAGATAAACTATCATGGGAGAACCTGGGTAATCCAGCAAACCTGGAATGAATTACTTTTAGGTGGCAAATATTTACAATCCTGAACCAGATCAAAACATAAAACAGCAGGAATTTCTGATAGTTTAGTTAACAAAAACCATTACCATTCTGGGCTCGTTCACATAGCAATAACCTATGAATCCGCTACTTTGCTCACAAATTTGCCCTTTGGTCTGCTATGACACAGGCAGGGGGTTGCATTTTAAATCCATTCCAGGTTTGCTGAATCACCCAGGTTCTCCCAAGAGTGTCTATCTTTTTAAGAATGTTAGTAAATCAGGCCCAGAGCGAGAAAAAATTCCCAATTCTGGAGGTGTCTGTGGAGGTAAATAATCCAACAAGGATGAATATCTCAGTGTTTTAGGGGCTGATCCTGATACATCTTGATATTGGCTT
>NC_092859.1:95087740-95118925 GCF_032062135.1 Pyxicephalus adspersus
GAAGGTGGTACAGGTGAGTGGGCTCCGGTGACAGGGCTCAGCTCGGGTGGGGTTGGCTGACTTCCGCTTTCCCCTCAGCTGCTGCTGCTCGCCTCTTCTTCCTCCCGGCGTCTCCGCTCCTTGTACGGCCTCGGCCGAAAATAGGAACCAAAAGGGCGGAGACCCGGCCGGGGCATACACCGAGCCTTGTACCCGGATGGCTGCCAGGGCCCGGGGTCCCCCACACACAACACGGCTCAGATGGCTGAACACCGACTGGCAGGAGCACCGACCACCTCCCCCCCCCCCATCCAATCATTAGGGTCAGGGCCCAGTGACAACTCTAATAATACCTCCAATAAATGTGTGCGTGTTGTCACAGGTGAGAGGAAGCTGCTCCAGCACTGCGGTCAGGCTCCCACCTATAACATAGCAGCAAGAAGTGACTTGGGGCCCTGGCACAAACTTCATATCTGTGCCCAGGCAATGGGGTCTGTGGGTGATGAATAAATAACACAATGACAGCGGAGGAGACGTAGGGTCTGGCTATGGTTCTGCTGCTGTACCTGTGTTCCATGCTTGGCTATGTCATATGTTGGAGCTTTAATAATATTAATAATAAATGGTTAGATATTGGTAGTGGGCATTGATGACCAGCAGCAGCCTCAAACTCTGCAGAAAGTCAATCACCCAGCTAGAGCGCCCCAAGCAGTGATTGGATTGTATTGCCCGCACACTGGTTGCTTATGTCACCTTGCCACAAGTGGGTGAGAAAAATCAATTGGCATGTCTGCAACACTGACTTTTATTGACTACAATTCTTTTTTTCACAAGCAATCAAAACGCCTAACGAAAAGTCCCATGCCGTGTAATATGTTGGCGATATATAAATCTTGGGTAATAATAATAAAAATGATTCTGTCGCTGCTTTACATACTTTTTAAAATGTGCTTTATTCTGCAATATAAAAGGTGACGGGGGTGGGGAATAATTTATATAATAAATAAATAATAATAAATAATTTCTAAATGCACAAATTGATGGCAGGTCCCCAGGTACATTGATGCAAACATTACGTTTGCTAATAAAGCTGTTCCTATAAGATTGGATTGGATTTATAACCTCGCAGTTATTGTACACCCATGGTGGTCACCCTGAAAGGTATTGAGGGTCCCCGCAGCATCACGTGTTCATGCCTTGAGGAGCATTGTATCACATGAGGCAGCCTAATTATAAGTAATGGACGCTTACATACCTCAGTGTCTAAACATTTCTGGCCTGCTTTATATTTAGTAGCTCACCACAACACACACTGAAGAAAATTGATGTCCGTAGACACGATAATAAGCCCCGGTATTGGTGTCATATGGACTGCAATATTATCCTCCAGTGTTAGTGGCTGCGAAAAAAGGCCCCAACTCCACTTTGGTGATTAACAACCCCCCCCCACATGTTCCCTCCTAATAGTTCTCAACATATTACCATTGGCATTGGTGTCTGTAGCCCTAATAATATTCCCCAGTGTTGGTGGACATAAGAAAACGCTCCAACCCCACCATTGGTGGATAACCTCCCTCACTCTTCTTTTGTTCATTTGCATAGTTGCAATTCTTTTTATTTCATTTGTTATGTTGTAAGAAATGAATGAGCAGGGGTTGCCCCCCACCCATTCCATTCTGTGCCTTAATAAGATAGGCAGCATCACTGATCCAAGGTAATGCTTTTAATGGTGGAGAGGCCAAGATTTTAAAATGACTTCACCTGTCTGTAATGCCAGATTTAATGATCATTTTGATATGTTAATGTTAGGGGACAATTGACACATGTCTTCTGTGCATTTATTGGGTTGCCAATCCACCTCAGGGCAAGTTTGATACATTTACATCATTTGTTTTTTAGCTTACAGCCTTTTACAAAGACTGTTTACATCTCTTCATTGGGGTCCATTAAAAAGGAATAACAATGAATAGTAAAAAGTTGTCCCCCTCGCCCCCCCCCATAAAAAGCAGAATAAAACTGGTGGAAACTTTGTGGCCCCCCAGATGTATCTGCAAAAGTGCACAGCATTTATTTGCAGATTATGGCAGCTTTATCTGCTTGAAAGAAACCTCCACTGCTTCCCTTAACCTCCTTGCAGTTAAGCCCGACCTTCGCTCGGGCAAAAAAAATTGCAAGGATGGTTAAGCCCGAGATTTTTCACATCCTTACTTACCTGGTCCCCCTGTGCTCATCCAGCGTCGTCCTCCATCGATCATCGTCCGCCGATCTCTCCAGCGTCGGGTGCCTTCGTCGGGTGCCAGCGGGACAGGTAAGAAGCCGGCCGGCATCTTGTGTGCCGGGCCAGCGGATCACAAGATGCCGGCCGGCTTCTTACCTGGTCCCGCTGATTGTCCCACGTCCTTCTCGTTCCAGCGCCGGATGATCTCTGCAGGGAGAAGCCGTCCGGCGGAGAAAAAAAAAAACAGACGGCTTCTCCCTGCGTGCGTGATGACGTCGGCGCGTGTGCGGGAAATTCAAATAGAAACTCATTCAAACATTTTGTATTGGATTCAATACAAACTCCTGTATTCAATCCAATACAAAATAATTCAAATAATTACAAAGTATATACCTGGTAAATTCAAACTGTCATTTTGTATTGGATTGGATACAAACTTGCGTATCCAATCCAATACAAAAAATAAAAAAAAAATAAAATAAAAGTAAATAACTTGGAAATTCAAATTTATATTTTGTATTTGATTGGATACAAACTTGCGTATCCAATACAAAATAATTCAAATAATTACAAAGTATATACCTGGTAAATTCAAACACTCATTTTGTATTGGATTGGATACAAACTCCAGCATCCAATCCAATAAAAAAAAAATAAAAGTAAATAACTTGGAAATTCAAATTCTTATTTTGTATTGGATTGGATACAAACTCCCGTATCCAATCAAATACAAAATAATTCAAAACAAACTCCAATAAATACACAATCAAAGTTTTAAAAATTGCCACACTAGGGAGGTGTTTTAGAATAATATAGTACTTTACAATATACAGAGTTATTGCTTTTTCAGTATTTTCAGTATTTATGATTTGTTTACATTGCTGATTTTTGTGTTTTTCCTTTAATTTTATTAAAAGTAATTTTTTTTTTTTTTACATGATTGTGTTTCAAACATTTTTTATATTCATATTATCTACTAGAACCCCTGTTCGGACATATTTCTGTAAGTTACAGGTCTACAATTTAAAAAAAAAATTTAATGAAAAACAGTGGATCACTTTTGGTACAGAAATCTAGACCTCAGTGTAACGCTTAGGTGGTTAAGCTACGTACACACTTCCAATTATTATCGTTGTTAAACGAACGACGAACGATCCTGCACGATATCTGCGAACGATCGTATAGCACCGATCCTGTGCATACAGATAACGACACGATCGTTCGTAGATATTGTACACACAATAGATGCGATCGTTTGAACGATACAGGAAGTTACGTGCACCGCAGGAACGTTCGTTCATCACACATGCTCAGACCATGGACGATCAATGAACGATCGTACACACGAACGATGGTCAACGATCGTCGTCCAATCCGATCCGCTGGTCCGGTCGTTCATTTCCAACTACTTTCCTCGTTCGTTTGCGTCGTTGGTTACTTTTTGCCCAATCGATCGTTTGTAGTTCGTTCGTCGTTCATTTTGAACGATAAAAATTGGAAGTGTGAACGCAGCTTTAGTCACCTGACATCCTCCTTGTCATCTTCTGGGTTCTGAGTCTTCAGGCAAATGTCTGGATTGTTCCAGGACTGTATATTGTGTTGCAAATTGAGCAGGTCAGTGTACCTTTGCAGAACAGGAAGATTTTGGCAATAGAGAATTATACAGCCTGTTCTTTCTCAAAAAGCCTGCATTTTATTAATTTCAAAATAATTCCACTTTTTAAAAGTAATTCCACTTTTAGAATGGGTCTGCTCATGGATTCTTTGTTATCAAGTGCTCACTTATCATATGCTCAGTTGTATGGACTTTCCTTTTGAAACTGCCTCTCCCCACACAAGTTTATAAGGATGTGAAAGCAGCTGAGGCAGGTGACGTGCAGGAGAGACTTATCTGTAGGGAAAAGAGCTGAATACTCCTCTCTGTGCTTGGTGCTGCTGTCACCACAGCCCTGGGAAACCAGAACTACCAGGAGTGTCAGTCTCTGTGTCCACATGCAGCAATTACCTTTTCCTCCCTCTGAACACTCAACACTACTGTATCCTACAGTGGCATAGAGTCAGGATTTAAACATTTTAAAAATGTTATATTTACACTTCATATTTTTCATTTAGGTATAGTATAACTATAACTGGGTATTCTAGATTTGGATATCATGGTAAGGGTTTAGATTTGGTGCTGAATTTGTATTGTTGTCTGGGGAAAGGGTGATGCTTGTAAGGCCTTAGACGGAAGAAGAAATAGGTGTACGTCCGGTGTGACCTTTTTATCCTCTCTACCACAGACTCTGTCCCTTTCCCTCAAAAATCTGAGTGACTTTGAGTATTCAGAGACAACCACTTCCTGCAATGTCCCGCAGTGCTCGGTGCCTGAACAATGGGGAAGTGTCTCTAAGAAACTGGCTTTATGTGGTCAGTGTGGGTGTTAGAGAATTTGTCATGACTGTGTTGGAATGCATCCTCATGTTATCAATTCTACCATGTGCTTAGCTTTTTATTTCAGGTTTACAAAGTTGTGTTTTGTGAGTTACAGATGGTAACATTTTTGAATCTGTTGGTTGTGAGCTTTTTTTTTTTTAACTTCTCTACGTTGTAACTTCCACCCTATTATGTCTGCTTTCCTCTTGTACTGTTCCTCTTTTTCATTTTTTAAATTGTTTAACCAAAAATGGGCACGCAAGATGTTGATACACTTTTATGTTGTTGGGTGATGAAAAAACATTGGAATTCTTGTGGCATTTAGTCCGAACCTAAATTAAAGCATTTTTTTCTGCTGCAATTAAATCTTAAAACTCTTAACATTTCGTACAGCATTCTTTGAAAAGGTTAAGCATGTCTTTTTACAAAGATAAAAGTCTCTTTATGTTTCCATGTGCAGACTAGGAAGTGTCTTTATGAGAGGCATGTTGCAGCATCAGGATATTAAGCGAGCTGCAGGATTTACACATGTTCATGGTGCTGAGGGCCCCGTGCTGAGCTGTCACTGACAAGAAATAACATGTCTTCTGGCTGTTTGTCTTACATTTTTCTTGATCTCCCTTAAAGAATTAAGCTCTGGAAACTCGGTCAAAGAATTTGCTGCAAATGACTATTCACCAATATTGCTCGTGGCCTCACTGCAGTTGATTTTTCCACATTTACTTACTTATTATGTCTTATTTTGCACCTTGTCTTTGTACAGAGGTAAATGATAGGGACGTCAGAGCCTCCAACCAGATCTTATTGGAAATCTCCTCAGTAGCGATTGCCTGAGGTCTCAGCCAGCATATATACAGCTATATAAGGCAGGAGGTACCAGGGGTGCCCAGGTTTTTCAGACTATTACTTGGGCACAATTAACTTTTCTAGATATTCTCTAAATTATAACAAATCTTTAATTTCATGGGTTTAGTTCTGTTTATACACTTCACATAGCCTTTGTGTTTATTGTGAATTTTAATTTTTAGATCATCACTCTCTTATTTTAGATGTGCTTATGGTTATTGAGACTATAGAAGATTCAATAAAAGCTTAGTGTGGTCATTTTATCTAACTTCAATTTCAGGTCCATCAGTAAATGATATTTTCTTGGATGTAACCTTTCTATATATGTATGAGGTTTACTGAAATAAACCTTTTTTGCTATCAAGTTGGAAATTCATTTTGGTGGATATCTCGTTGCTGCCTATAGGCCAACCCAAGCACATTGTATCAAGCAATTTCAGATAATGTGAGCCTGAAAAGTGCACAAACTTGTCCAAAGTTCATGTTTTAAGAAGAAATAAAGATAAACTAAAAAATACAATTATGAAGCTATACAAGTTATTCTTTTTCTCCCTAAACCATGAACGATGGAAAAGTTTGTGCACTTTTTAAGATCACATTATTTGAAGTTGCTTGATACGAGTTAATTAAAATGTACCTTTATGGAACTCCTTCGTAGTCCTTTTTACCTCACATCCTGCTCTCAGGTGACATTGCTTTTTCCGTATCCCTGAATCACTTGTCGTTGCAGTTTGGTCATTGGGCAGCTTGTGGTGATATGAATATTCAAATAGTAGTTTATGATAGGGGGATTAATTGTCCGGGTTTGTGGCATTTTTGGATTTTCTTTCATAGTTGAATTTGCAGTACAGGGATGTAATAAACAATATGATATTTATAGATGTGTGTGTAAACAAAATTACTTTGTGCGTTTTTCTTTGTTTTAGGTGCGTGTAGCGGCAAAATTCATTATCCATGCTCCTCCAGGGGAATTCAACGAAGTATTTAACGGTGAGTATTACGGTTTTTTTGTCATGCATCTTGCCTCCGCTTTGCTTACATTTACATATATAAACAAGCGGCTGCATTTAAAATGCTGTAAAGTGTGGTGGTTTTCAGGGTAATGGAACTAACGATTCTTAATGAAGCTGGTAAACAGGACACTTGTTATTGTGATTTATCCTACTTGTGAATAATTTGAATTGATGTAAGAGACATTCATTTTTTGAGGTGCACCATGGGAACCACTAACAATAACAAGTGACATAAGCGTTAGCTGAATAATAGGGAACGCATGGGTCAGTTTTAAATATAGGTGTTTTTTTGTGCTAAGAACTACCTGGTGTAGGTTTCTCTGGGATAAAAACCAATGTACCAGCGTTCTTTTTACAGCAAGACTTTACTGGTTGGGCTCTTAGGAACTCTGATCAAATGTGCAAGTATGCAAAATATGTTTTCACATTATGGTTCACTCGCATGCCAAAGTTCCCACTCATTCATGCACCTGTTTGCCGATTGCCACTGAGTTTTACTTTTCCAGCATGTCTGACAAGAGACCAACTTCTGAGTGTTCTATCCGAAAGAAACAATGTTTTAGCTTTTTAGGTGACTAAAGTGTACAGTTTAGTTCTTGTTTTAACTTGATTCCAATCAATCCTTGCTGTTTTTATCAGCTTAGACTTTACTATTAAAAAATCCTGATAAATCTATGTACCTAATAATAAAAATTAAATTTTAAAGCTACCTGGCATAAATTCTTCCTGACATAATTTCTAAGTGTTCTGCACATACCCGTTTCAGCTTTAACTGCATCTAACGATGGGTCTGTACTGAACAGGCAAAGCTTCAATGAGTGCTCATCTCTGGGGATGAAAGCTGTCCAGCTGGCCTAACAAAGCCTCTGCCATAACAAAAGGTGGAACTATATTGATATTCAAAGTTAGGACAATGATAAGTAATAATTGTAATGGGTACAGCATAACCCTTTATAAAATGTGTAAATCACTGTAAATTCTTTGACGTTGTGGCTGGTGTTACAAGAAATATAGACAGCCTAGCAATACACTTTTAAAAAGCTTATTCAGGTATATCTTACATTAGTATTCTACTTTCTCTAACATGCGGGCAGTGTTGCATACATAAAGGGCCCTTTACATGAACTCTGTTGGTGCACTCACATTAATGTGTTGAATTAAAGCAAGTTATTCATGTGAATGGGCTGCCTAATTTTCTACAATACAAGAAAAAGGCGCATGTAACATGGCACGCTTGCACATGTTAGTTGGGTGCGGTGTTAAGGTGCTCTTTGGAATGAATTGCACCAATGCATGTCATTGCAGCTCAATACTGTGGATAAGCTCTGTTTGTGTGTATAGATGATCTCTGGCTGCATTTAGAAATTACTGTAGGCTACAAATCTGAAAATTTGAAGTTAGTACAATGGCATGAGTTTATGTAATGAGTAATGGCATGTTGTTTAAAATGTAGTAATTTCAATTTCCTTCCATTGTGTGTGTGTGTGTGTGTGTCTCATTGTGTATAAGTATGTTTTTGTGTGTGTACATATATAAAATATACACAACTTGTACAACTTTGTAGAACTAATTTAATTCTCTTACAAAAATTTAAATATTTAACCTTTTTCTGATGTATGTGTTTTTTGTACAGATGTCCGGTTCCTACTTAATAATGACAACTTACTCAGGGAAGGTGCTGCACAGTGAGTACTCTTTTCCAGGATTTCTAACACAATAATAACATTTTGTACCACACAACCTATAGTACTACACAACAATAGCCAATATGTAATTAAGCCAGAAATGTATCAGTGCGGGTACTGAAAGGCCTAATAAAGTGAAGAGAATAAATGCAATGGCCTGACCGAATCTGCCTTTACCACATTGTAGCCACTAATATTTGATAGTACTAAACTGAAGCTAAAAGCAAAACTTTTAGTTCTTGTCACTAACCACCCTATCTGGGAACCGTCTAATATAAAAGGGTTTACAGACAGCAATAACTCTCCTATAACTTACATTAATAAATCACCTGTATTAGGCTGTGTGATATCTTACACCCCAACTAGACCCTGATAGTGATATCTTACACCCCAAATAGACTGATATGCAAAAAGAACACATCTGTTATCATATTGAATCCAATCAGTTTTGTTCTTTTTTTTTTTTTTAAACTTCAAACAAAAAAAGTATTACTGCCACACTGAGCATAGGTTTGTGTCACAATTGTGTTATTATTAACCAGTATTTAGCGCCGAAATATAATGCATCGCTTAAAGTCTATTGTTGTAACCTGGTGACCTATTGCTGCAGAGGCCAGAGTGCTTACAGTTGAGACAAGGTGCTCCCTACGGTGTGCAGGCCTTCTGCTCTGTTATTATCAGCCCTATTCCCTCTCACGTTTGATGAGTATTTTAGGGTATCCCAATCAAGGGCAAAGTAGAACTACATTTCCTAAACATCACATGGGTCCTACTATTGCCTCTATAGGATGGTTCTAAACTGGGTAGGGGGGGGGGGGGGGGGGGATGTGCTACATCCTTCCCCAGCAAATGGATGAAGTTGTCACAAAAGGAAATAAAAAAAATATATATATTGAAATAACCCTGCTTTTTTCCAGTTTTAGGAAACCTCAAATAATGACAGTTTCCTCATACTTTTAGCCCACATTATTTGTCGTGTAAATTTGAAGAAATGCCACATTTTCACTTTTTTATAGAATGTTTTAGCGATTCATTTTGGTAAATAAAGCCAAGGATTACAGTACATACTGGCAATCTTAAGTAAAAGCTGCACTCCAGGTAAACAAATACACAGTTGAAATGAATGTATGCAAACTACCTTACTTACTAGAAGATTTTAATTGGGTGTATCAAGTCTTGAGGTGCTGACAGAACAGCCACTTCTTTAGCTTCCACTTCAATCATCCAACACAAAGGACAAACATTCTCTTCAGCCTGTGTTTGGATAGGGACTCACCAGTGATGGACAGCACAGTCTGAAGTACCTGTGGATTATAATTTTGTTAAATAGATCAAATTCATGTACAAATATAAGCCTCCGAGCAAAACAGGTTTATAAAATCAGTTATAGTTTTCATTTTATAGTGTATTGCAGTAACAAGTGGATGGGCTGATGATTTGTGTGATGTGAATTTTAAAAAAGCACCCAAGTACTAATTATGGTGTGGATATTTGCTGACATTTATTTTTCTTGCATCTAGTGCATTTGCACAGTACAACTTGGATCAGTTTACTCCAGTAAAAATTGAAGGCTATGAGGATCAGGTTTGTATATTTTTTTTCAATTTTTTTATTTTTTTTTTTTTAAGAAATAAAGATGTTTTATGAAGTAGAAGCAGGCTGATGATGTAACGTAACGTGAAAACAAAGAGACACATTTTGATTATTAGAGATAACAGGCATCTATTTTAAGAGTTGTGTTGCATAGTCCCTTTTTGGGACTTCAAGTTTTGTAGTCTTCTCAGGATAAAAACAGAATCAAGGATAACATTTTGTGTTTCCCTAGGTATTAATTACAGAACATGGAGACCTTGGTAATGGGAGGTTTTTGGATCCAAAGAACAAGATTTCCTTCAAATTTGATCACTTAAGAAAGGAAGCCAGTGATCCCAGGCCCTATGAGGGAGAAAATGCCATAGATTCTTGGAGGAATGTTGTGGACACGGCAGTGAGATCCTATGTGAAAGATCATTATCCCAATGGAGTTAGTACTGTAAGTATAAATCATTTTTTTTCTTTAAATGCTGCAAAAATAGATAGCAAGTTATTTTTATATCAAGTATGTTTGTTGTCTTAGGTATATGGAAAAACTATTGATGGACAGCAAACAATAATTGTATGTATCGAAAGCCATCAGTTTCAAGCTAAAAACTTCTGGTAAGTTTTTTTTTTTTTTTTTTTAAATTTTGAATGCATATGTTGCAGTCTTGAAAAAGAACCTGTTTTACTATTATGGGCATAATCTCTTTGGCATGACTCACTTTATGCAATATACTTTGTAATCAGTTGAGCTTATGCTGAATATGTTCCAAAGTTTGATACCTGGACAACCTGTAAATAGCCACACAATTAGTAGCTGTGCTGTTGAAGGTTACCCAGGTACACATGCGCTTATTAGCTGCAGGCTTTTCATGACCAGCTGATGTGTACACTAGTTGCCACTTATCAAACATACCTCCCTTTCTCCTTACAACTATATAGTATACATGGTATATTTCCTTAATTTATGCAGTGCACAGAACAAACCCGCAAGTGCTTACTGCACTTAGAATCCACCCCTTCTAATTGTGAATACCCAATCAGTACTGAAGCTGCATCTCATGAATTTTTAACATTAGGCAAGTGGTTGCAAATGCTGAGATGGGTAAGAATCTCTTTGAATAGGGCACACAAAGATTTCATCTCATTTTTGCACAACTTTCAGGGATACAAATGTTTAAACACACACTCACAACTTGTTATACATAAAATTTACTGATATTTTACCTTGCTGTTATAACTTTGATTAGATCTGGTTCTGTATTAATATGTGTTTTTATACATAATGTACTTCATACTAACAAAAGGATTTTTCTGTTTCAACATCTTCACCCGAATACAAATTGATGGGTGTACGTATTATTACCATGTAATCGATTGCCTCATTGCAAGCAACAATAACTTATTGTATGAATTTTGTAAAAATTAGCAACCAAATGCTCACATTGCACTATTTTTCTGTTTTTTAGGAATGGACGCTGGAGGTCAGAATGGAAATTTACCATAACGCCCTCTACAACCAAGGTGGTGGGAATTCTAAAAATCCAGGTATTTTTACAGGTTTCCCTTCTGTGATGATAAAACAGTCTTTATCAACTGCTGTCAGTTTTTTTTTTCTTCTCCATATATAGTCATAAAAAATGTCCTTTACTGCTTTTGTATATGGTTCCAAAAGAATTTGGCAGTATTGCTTAAATGGTAGAATCATATAGTTCATATTTCTCTGATGAGTATAATGGTAAAGCTGATGCAATATTGATTAACCACCCTGGTGTTCTAATTTTGTCTGTATTTCCATGCAAAAAGAGTTACATTGTTTTGCATAGAAATTTATTTTACATTGTAGGCTTATAATTCTTAGGCATAACTCACCGAAATATGTACAATATTTATTAAATGTATTAATAAGCCTAAAATAAAAAAAACACAAAAATCTGTTAAAAAAGGTGCATAAAAATAGTGAAACCTGTAATGTAACTGTACAGTAGCATATATATAGATATAGATATATATATAGAGATAGATATATAGATAGATATATAGATAGATATATATATATATATATGTCTTTGTATTGGACTCAATACAGTTATTTTGTATTGAATCCAATACAAAATTATTTAAATTTCCCGCCACGTCTGCCACACGAACCGACGCATGCACCAACGTCACCGGGAAACCCCAGAGAACGTCTCTGCAGTGGCCGCAATAAGATGGGGGAAGGACGCCACCCGAGGACCTGGACTGACGAGCAGGTCGCCGGAGGATGCCAAAGGAACAAGGTAAATGTTTTGGTTTTTTTTTAATATTATTTTTACCGACCCTGTGTGTGACCCGGGATTACCGCTTTTTGCAACTAAAATCCACCCCAAGTCTCACTTGGGAATACCGCTGGGGGGGTTAAGCTGACGTTAAAGTGAAAAGAGTGTTTTTTTTTTGTTTTGTTTTTTTTTTCCTTCCCTTTTATTTTTTATTTTTTTTTTGTTAAACTAAACATATATTCATGAAGTAGATGCATTTTAGTTCTAATACACTAAGGCAACACACCTGCATTGCGCTTAATTGTAATGTGCTGACCATATTATAATAAAGGTGTGTTTTGGGTTTGTTGTGCTACAATGACATGCCATTCAAATGAATGAATTGCCTTACATAAGCATACACCAACGCATATTTATGGCATACACCAACACATATTTATATATAGTGCAGTAAAAATAGACCTCTGCAAAGTGATTTCAATTAATTATAAACTCTGTTGGTTCGCCTTCAGAACTGAAAGGGTTTCCATAAGCCAGTTTGGTTCAAACCTGTATTGGAAATTTGATTGCAGTTGGTGGTGTATCTAATGGCAACTGGTGCCTTTCAACTAGACCTGTGCTGTAATGCTGAAGATGTTTTGACTACTTATCTAGGAAACCTTAGCTGGTAAAGATTACTTGGCTCAGAAAGATACTAGGATGAATAGTGATACTTCTTCAGATAAGACTTCAGGATATGCACTCTTCAGTGCCTCAAAAATAACTTTTCTAGCTAAAGTAAATAAAGCAGAACTTGCAAAAAAGTTTGAGCTTCCATACCCAAAGTAGATTTCCCATTTAAAAAAAAAAAACAACTGAAATCTTGCTCCTGGCAATCAATTTTGAGTTAATACCTTTAATGGTTTGAATCTCCATGCTGTTTTCTCTTATAAATAGTAAAAGAAAAACAAATGTTCCCAATATTTTCTAATATTTACTTTTCTTAAGGCAATATGTGTATTATTTTACCTCAAGATATAATAACCCCCCTAGCGGTAATCCCGAGTCACACTCAGGGTAACTTTAGAAGCCCCCCTTACCTTTGCCCCGCGATCCAGCGGCGATCTGATGGTCCAGCTGTGATGCTGGGGCGCCGGTCAGTCGGGGGCATGGCCGGGAAATTTAAAAGCAGATTATCGAGTAATCTGCTTTTAAATACCACCCGGGGTCCCGGCCACGACGCTGCTCGCATCAGCAGTGAGATGCGAAGCACAATGCAGGACTTCTACATTGTGCATCACATCTATCTGCTGATGCGAACAGCAATAGTAAATTCCCCCGAAATTTACTATTGCTGCTGGCATCACCCGGAAGATGCGATGCACAATGCAGAAGGTTTGCATTGTGCTTTTGCAAATCCCTGTTGATGCGATGAGCAGCAGCGTTGGTGGATGCTGGAGGTGAGGCGGGCGGGACATCCCCACTCGCATCACCCTGGAGGATGTGACATCTTCCTGGTGATGCGAGTTGTGGTGATGTATTCGGGGGGTGTGGCCGGGCAGGAAATTTGCAATGTAATCTGCTTTTAAATGGTTATTGCAGTAAAAAACACCACACAACATATAATAAAAATAAAAGTACATATTTTAGTGCACCAAACATCATTGCCCAGTGCCCTGATTTACATTTTGCCCACTATTATCCCTGACCTTTTGACATTTTTTGATAGATTAGATTTTTTTGATAATATACATTGTTGTGGTCTATTATTTCATTATTTTTTATATTTATTTATTATATTATATTTTATGATTATAATATAATAAATATAATTATCATACCCGGGAGTTAATACTAAGAGTTACAGGCCCACAAGACAAACAAAAATTTCCTTGCAAAAAAATTAGGATAACTTTTTGCATCAAAAAACTGACAGAATTAGAATGCTAGGGGGGTTAATGTCTGCTGATTTAAGATATCAAGTGAGACTTTGACAAGTTCACTGAAAATCCAAATGATATTGCGTTCACCTGTTTTGAGCATTTGATGCTTGCATGGTACATGTACACATGACGCACGTCACTCAGATTTTCTAGTTTGAGTCCCAGGAATTTCTGTGGGGAAAAAATATTATTTCTTGATATAGATAGAAACAAATTAAAATTACACACACTGTGTGCGTCAAGTGGTGTCACTTTACTCCCAATGTAAACGCAATGCAAGAGCTCTTACAGTGCAAAAGCCTTTAGTGATTTTAGTGATAAATGCCACTACAGAAGCCTGCTTAAAATTAAGGGTTGTCCATTCATAAATGTACAGTGTTTGCTGAATAGCGTTGGTGGACTTATGACTGTTTTTAACACTAAATACTGTTTCATTAAATATTTCACCAGGTAATGTAACTGAAAACAAAATCTTATATATTGTACGTAGGTTCATTATTATGAAGATGGAAATGTACAGTTAGTGAGCCATAAGGATGTTGAAGAATCGCTAACAGTGTCTGTAAGTATGCATAATTTGGAAGCTGAACAAAGCCTCAATATTTCACTTAATTTTTGTAGATTTCCTGAAAACAGGGATTATTTATTTGAATATGACAGTAATATAATGGTATGCTGCCTAGTTCTGTGAGAGTAAACAGATTGTACAATGATATAAATGTCGGCTAGGAAACAAAAAGTTTGCTCAAACATATTTCCTGCTCAGAAACCTTCATATAGAGGTTCCAGCCAAGCACCACCCTTTAAAATGAAAAAATACAGGCCTTCAGCATTTCTTAGAAAGAAAAAATTAGACCGAGATACTTCATCCTACTGACCAACAATTTTTATGCAAGGCGATAAACAAGCAAAACCACATGCACCTTTGTCGGTTGCTACAAAATATTCTTTAGGATAAGGTTTGGGGAACCATTCAAATAATCCTACTCTAGGTGATCAGACATCTTCAAATTTTTATCATCCTCTGCCAAAAATGTAATTTAACATGCTGTACTGTATTATGTATGAGCATTTTTAATATCTTTTTTTTTTTTTTATATTTTATATGTGGTTTAATATACCTTCAAAACAGATGATGGGTGTGTTGGAAACTCAAATTACTAGGCAGCTCACCCATATAAAAGCATATAAGTGTGCTATCAGAATAACAATTGTCTGGTTCTGGAGGATCAATAGAAAAGCATTGCAAAGTGTTAGCCATAGCAGCCAATTGTGTGTCATTTGACTAAAATCACAACCATAAAAGCTGATTGGTTGCTTTGGGTTACTGCCCTTTTCATGTTTTTTTGTTTCAGCAGTGACTTGATTAAAGGTACCTATTTTGATTTTATTATTTCCTACAGAATGAAGTTCAGACTGCAAAGGAGTTCATTAAAATTGTAGAGGATGCTGAAAACGAATACCAGGTACATCTTTTTATGGCTTCATGATTTTTGGAACTGAAAACAACCCTGAAGTCAAAATACAAACAGGTCACTGCATATTGGAAGAAATAATAAAAATGGTGGCAGTAGGATGATCAAAAACACACTATATTGATGGTCAATGGGGGCTGGAGGAGTACATTGGTGCTCAGTGGGCACTTACTTTGTTGCAGTCCCCTGGTTCTGCTCTCCCCCCTCCCTGCACTGGGATTATACAGCCTCTCTGGCAGGGGATCTCACTGCCCAGTTTCTGGACAAAGCAGGAAGCCCATGCACTGGAAGTTTCATGCGCTTGGCTCCAGAACACAGTCCAGATTGGGGCAGTACTTTGGTATCTAGAACAGTTATAAACTGTGTATCCCTAGGCTGTCCCTAGAACAGGAGGCAAAGGAGAATTCTTCCACCTTGCCTCCTGTTCTGTGGTCAGTTGTCTTTAGGAGGGGCATTCCAATCAAGAGGGTAGCTACATTTCTCCACAGGAAAGCAGATGACAAATATAAGGGTTTAACCCCTCCCTATTTTGTCTAAAACTTTTTGTATTCTTTGGAAAAAGATTAATATATATTTTTTTGTTTACTTCTCCTTCTCTCTTCTTACTACTACCATGTAAAATAATTTTATACAGCAGTCTACTGGCACCTCCTTTTAGCCATGTTCTGTCTGTATTGTATAGAGAAGCCAAAAACCTAGTAATGTTATCCCTGAGCCTAAAATGATTTGAAATAAGAAGAGGTTTTTTCATTTTATTTAATATTTTTTTTTTTTTTTTGGAAATGCATCATTTTTACTCTTTTATTTCTTCTTGTCCTAGACTGCAATTAGTGAGAACTACCAGACAATGTCTGACACTACTTTCAAAGCCTTACGTCGGCAGCTTCCAGTGACACGCACGAAGATTGACTGGAACAAGATTCTTAGTTACAAAATTGGAAAAGAAATGCAAAATGCCTAACATGAACAGTGCATGACCGGATAATTTTAGTGTCTGTGCATACAAATAAACACGGTTGCAAACATTTTTGAAGCTGCCACCTTGCCTGGTCAGCGTTGCCCTTTGCTATAAAAAATGACTGTAAATAAAAAACAATTCAGCTACAGCACAAGATTTACATTATGAAATTATTTCAGCTAGTTTATTTTTTGTTTTGAGGGTTGGTACATGTGCTGCGTTTGAGTAACCCAAATAAATTGTCATTAAAAGAACAAAAAATAAAAACATTCTGGTGCTGGTGTGGAACAAAAGTGCTCATTATGGCTTCAGTATTCATTGGTGAAATGTAGCCATATGTAATGTTCTAGTAGTCAGATGGCTTCCATTTCTTTACTAGATGGTGTAAAAAACAATTTTCTTCAAAACTAATTCCTTACTTAAAACACACCTCTCAAGTTAAAAAAAAATCATTGACTATATTAAATGCTTTGCTCTCATTAAAGCACTATGAATTGGCTAGAAATTCTTCTACCTATAAAGTCTTACTTTTACCATATAGCTGCCAATGTATTATAACAAGGCAAACTGTAAAATACATAATCCTGTACTCTACATGGTTTCATTTTTTTCTGTGCTCTGACCTAAAATGTATTACAACTTAATGTGATATTAAAATGCAGATTTTCTATTTCATCTAGTAGATTTTGCTTGCAGCAAATCATCGTTCTTTGGTTCTGAGGGTGGGAGGGAGGTGGGGGGGGGGAATGAATGAGTTTAACATTGGGACATGGTAATGTGGCCAATGAAACCACTTTAGTGCCTATAGAATGAGGAGTTGTTGATCTCTTGTGGTTTATAGGGAATGAAAGTATTGTGTCACTGCAGGGGGTTGGTGGAACAATTTGAATAGAATATAGTGTCCAAGTATATTACATATTTTACAAGGCAAAAGACATTACCTTTTGACAAATGTAAATTCTAGCATAATTCTGACTTTTAGTGAATCAGTTTGGAAACCAGACTTGCTGAAGTAAGAATTTTGATTTACTTAATTGAATTCACCCCTACAATAATCAAGAGAATACTGTAATTCAGAAATTGTATTGAAACTCATGGATTATATAAATTCCATAAATCAAATTTAGAAGAATCAAAATATGCAAGGTTCATACTCCTTTATTCTTTTTGTGATGTCATCTGCAAGATTCTTAAATGGTGCTACCTAGCACCGCAAGTGAGGGCAATGATGGATCCCTGTTTTTAATGACTGCTGCCACCTGGGGCAGTAAGTGAGGGGGGTGTTTTCCTAATAGGGATGGAGGCAGCAGAAGAATATGTGGCAGAAGTTTTTATTCATCTTCAATCCTCCTGTGTACTATAAATATTCTGGACATGGAGGGCTGAAAGTCTGTGCTTTCCATTTTAAATATTGTAATTTATGTAATATTACCAAATTTGATTCTGACCTGCTTTAAAATGTTTGAATGGGTTTGGTTGATACATAAGATGAAGTGTTACAGCATTCACCACAGGAAGTGCATTACCATTGCTCTCTGCATGACATTTCACAGAAGCTGTAGTAAAGCTCAAATGCTGGAGAAGATTCTTGTGGAATAGAAAAGTCATGCAAAGTCCACTTAAAGCGCACGTCTCTGAAGGAATGTGTAACTATAACACTTGCAAGGATCTGCCTCTGAAGGATATTGCAATATTTCTGACAATTCTACAGTTCTCTCCAAGTCAGTATACAGTATATTTCTTCACTCGTCATCGGGGATCATCCTCCACTTTCCAGACTCGTCTAGATAATGTTCTCGGCTGTGTAGATGTGTCCCATAGATCAGCTCTGATTTTCTCTCACTTTGCTAAGACAGAAATTAAAGTTTGGTACACGTGCAAAAAGAAAAAAAGTTAGGCCTCTGTCAGACTTCAAATTTCTGTGTCATGTTGGTGTCCCAACTGAGATAAACTGTTAAGCTACAGAAGTTTCTGTTTTCCTTCCTGTTTATATGTATGTCTCATATACCACAATAAAACCCTAACAGAAGTTTTAGACCATCCTTACATGTCTGTGTCCTTGTTGGGAGGAGTTTACCTTTACTTGCTCCTCTTTCTGACATATATACCAAACCCCAATATGGGGGAGTTTCACTCAATTTATGTTGTGTCAATAAAAAAACCCACAACAATCATCAGATGTAGTAGCTTTGTTAGTGTACATTCCACTAAAACAGGTCCACCTTTTGGGCCCCTTCTCCCTCCCTTAATCCCTCACTCTTGCTAGGTAAAAAAAAACACGCACCTAGGTGAGGCTGATGTCACCCTCCATCCTGGAAGATTTCTGTGCATCAGATCAGCCAAAATCTTGGGAGAAGATGCCCTTTTATTGAACCAGAGTGTTCAACTGTTTCTGTGTTCCTCAGGAATCTTCCTAGGACAGTGCTGTTCTGTCTAATTATATGAAAAATAGGGGTAACACTAAGGGCTCTATTTATAAAATGAAATCGGACATTGGAATCTTCCAGGTCCATGTTGTTTAGGCAGTAAACAATTCCCATGAAGGAATTTCAGATTTCATCTTTTGATAAATAGAAGTCTAGATCTCGGTACATTTTTCACCTACTGCGATGATTTGGGGGATGGGGAAAGAAGGCCCAGAGAGTGTATGTGAGCAGTTCCAGTTTAGCTGATGAAGTACTTTAAAGTAATGGCCTACATGAAAGGCAATTTATTTCTGTGTGGTCAAACAGGCCCTTTTATAACATCTAGGAGTAAAGAAAATTGTTGCATCAGATACTAAAGTTTATGGTTGAAGTAACTCCTTTCGTTCAAGGTCTTATAACATTTCATCGGTATGTCTTTGACAAGCTCAAAAAGCAGCACAGCTGAAACCTCTGAAGTACAGGAACCTATATAGTAGAACCTAACCTGTCCTTGTTTCATTGTCGGGGCCACTATCCTCTCCTCCTTTGGTCGATGTCTGTAATGTTGCATTGTGTGTAGTAGTAGATAGAAGTGGGATCAGGCAGGGAGGTTTCTGGAATAAGAGTTGTGATGGGTGCTGCCAGCCATGTAAGGGGAGGGAGTGCACCTTTGTGGTAGGATTGGTTACAATGTGTCCTCCCAGGCTGCACTCACACCGAGTGCTTGGGGCAGCAGAGAGCAGCTCAGCCTCTCACATGAAATATGGCTGAAGCTGGCTTCCTGGAGCAGCTCAAGTCGTGTATGGTGTGGTCCTGGACGTACTTGTGGACGGTGTGGTTCTTCTTCATGCTTTTCCTGGTCTACATCCTGAGGGTGCCGCTGAAAATCAATGACAATCTCAGTACAGGTAGGTGGGAGTAGGGGGAGGGGTGCCACGTTCTCTGTACGGGGGAGGGACGGATGGAGGAAAACTTTGTGCAGCAAGTTGTCGGGGGGTCCCGGGGATACCCGGGGTGTTTGTGAGGCTCTGGGGGCCCCGGGCGGTGTGTGGTGAGGACGGGGGGTTCCCGCTCGGTGCCCGCACACTTTTCTCTTGACTTTGCCATTGTTTGCTGACTTGTCAGTGACTCGGCGCCGGGTCCTAGTGCCTGAGGGGGGGGGAAGCTGGAGACGCAAGCAGACATTTCCCTGGTCCTGTATCCTGACACCCCTATCTGTGCCACCCTCACAGACTCCTGACACACCCTGCCCTGTCTGTATGAGAAAATACCCCCAGATACCCCTGTCACTGCTATATAGGGCCAGGTGGTGCTTCACTGACATGCCAAGCGCTAACTGCCAGGGGCCCAGTACCAGGAATGGGGCCCTGCTACTGCAGACACCCCACAACCAACCTATGGTGCCCCCACACTTCATGGCAGCATTTACCCCCATTCTGCCCCCAAACAAGACTCGCCTGGTGCTGTCACTACACCCACCCTGTCCCCTGCACACCTCCATAGCGACATTGGGGACATCACATTCATTATTACCATACCATGGCCTCTGGCATTAATAAACAGTATTTATATAGCGCCAACATATTACCCAGCAACTTTGTTTACATTCTTCAGTATTACCCTCACACTGCCCCATCACCCCCATTCTATGTAGGCCCTAAACTTGCTTGGTGCTTCACATTAACCTGTGAATGTGTCCCTGGGCACACCATACACCCCACTGTGCCTCCATGGCATCACTTTGCTATAGGGGTACCAATTTTTAGAGTATGCCCAATCACCCTAATACTTTCCCCACCCCTCCTCAAGTATGTACCATGGCTTTGGCCCCTCTTGGTGCTGCGGCCCGCTCCTATAACTTTATTCCAGGGTGGCCCGGCGCATCCCATTCTCCAAGGTGGCATCTCACATCACAGCCTGTTATACTGCATCATAAACTATGTGCCTGGGCCCAGGCCTGCCAGTGTCACATCCTGACATCACCTCCCCATAGAGCCGGGTCCTCTTCATCGCTCTTTGTACATAGGTCTGACCATCATTATAAAGGAAGCAATGTGGGTAGTAATACAGTGATCTCACAGGCCATGAATCTGCCAGAGATTATTAGGGGTCTCATGATCTGTGGCTGAATGACCTAGTTCTTGTTACCTGCCTAGAGCTGATGTCAGTACCAACGTCAGGGCACCAATGGTCTATTAGCTTCTAGAAGGATGGCATTCTGACCTCCACTGGACCAATGAACGGGTTATATAGCAGGGCCTCGCCATTATTCATTGGTTCCTATGGTGGAAAAGACATGAGAAAAGTTGCCCTTTAGTGAAATCCTCCCCTGGTGTTATGGGGTGTGTTGTGGGGGTCTGCAGGTTTGGTACAAAGTGTATGGGATGTTGGGGGGGGATGCTGGAGGTAAAATTTTAGGTAATAATTCAGATTGGACATCTGTGTCCCCCTTTTGGAAATGCTGGATTGGCACTGTGGGGTATTTGGGGAAACTGAAAAGTCCAGAGATCTTCTGCAGCAATGATCCCATATACATAGGGAGGGTTGGAGGCAGTGTTGGTGTAAGAAGCGTATGAAATCCTCTACCACTAGGGGGAGTCTGCAGTGCCAAGGGAGCTGTGGGGCAAGGCACATAGTTTGGGAAGGCTGGAGGCAGTAACATATACAGGCTGGTATTTCATGTTCCCTGTAAGGACTTGCTGGCTTGCAGGTGTAAGATACAGTGGTTGTAAAGTCTATAACACAGCTGAGCCCAGACACATAGTATGGGAGGACGTGGGGCAGAGTTGTGGTGATAAAGCACATGGTGACATTCCTTACCCATTATAGCACCATGTTGGGGGGGGGGGGTGACTGGTGTACCCAGAAATGTTACTGTAGGGCTCTGTGGAGCACTGCAGAGACTGAAGCTAATATGCATATTTTGAGAGGTCTGGGTACCACTATTTGGGTGGTCAGACAAACCATAAACTTAGGAAAACTCTGCCTTGGAAGTTTAAGAGCCTAAGACCAGGACACACAGATTGGGGGTGCTGGGTGAGAATGGGAAATGTTATATTCTTGTATCTCAGTGTTTGGCTTGATGGTGCCCGAAATATTTAATGTACAGCGCTGCGTAATATGTTGGCGCTATATAAATCCTGTTTAATAATAATAATAATAATAATAATAATATTGACTGTATGTCATGGAATGCAATGCAGAACCCTGAGGAAGTTCTGGCCAATGTATCATAGTTTGGGAGGGTGGCAGCCACTGGTATTGGAGCCAAAGCAGGCAAAATCAATCATTTGTTTTAACTACTTTCTATCAAATATGAATATTTTCTCACTGTAAGACTAGAAGTTTTTTCCCCAATTTAAAAAAATAGCTTTTAATGTTTGCATCAAAATCTAACTATGCACAGCCATACCTATAGGATGTATTTAGGGATATGGCTGGGGTAAGGACATTGTTAAAGTGCACAGTGGGGATGAGAGGGTTAAATATGGAGACAGAAACAAATGGTTTCTTATAACAGACAGGAGGAATGTGAGGTGCTGACTTCTTCCATCAGCACTAGGTAGGTGTATGTGGGAAGGGTTAAATACTTTATTACACACTAAGAAGGGAAGAAGAGACTCTGCTGTAGCTGCACTGCAAGGAGTTAATCTGTGCTGCAGAGGAGGTGATGGGTGGGGTCAGGTGATGGGGATGGGCGGGGCCATGTGATGGAGAGAGCCTAGCTCTTACTTTGCCATGTGCTGTACAGAAGACATGTGCGCACTGGTATTATTATTATTAATAAACAGGATTTATATAACGCCAACATATTGCACAGCGCTGTACATTAACCTCCTGGGCGGTTCATTTCTGTCCGAATTTATATATCTAAAAGCAGTACATTGTCTTTCATGGAAATTTATTTTACAATATATTATTTTAGTATGAGTATATTAAAACTTGAAACACAAAATCATGTCAAAATAACTAAAAAAATGAGTTTATTAAAAATTTTGACATGATTTTGTGTTTCAACTTTTATTATACTCATACTAATATATTATACTGTAAAATAAATTCTCATGAATGACAATGTACGGATTTTAGCCATATAAATTCAGTGTTTTGCATTTAATACAGGTTTTTTTATATTGAATGCAATACAAAATAATTTGCCCCTAGTGATGGCTGTACGCACTGACATTACTGGGACCTCCCAGGGAACGTCTGCGCTCTTGCTGGGGGACAGATCGAGGAAGAGGATGCAGCCAGAGGATAGCAGGACATAAACCTTTATTTTTTTTACTTTCATAGCTACACTAGGGGTTACTGCTCGGGAGGTTAAATAGGGGTTGCAAATGACAGACGAATGCAGACAGTGACACAGGAAGGAGAGGACCCTGCCCTGAAGAGCTTACAATCTGGTACAGGGGTGGGCAAACCCGCCCACTCTCCCATCGCGGGCTCAGATCCAGGGACATGTTCCGCGGCTCTAGCTGGTGCACCCCCCTGGCGGGGTCCTTCTCCTCACCTTGCTCAGGGTGGCACTTTCCAGAGCCACAGAACACCCAAAGGGCCGGAGAAACATCCCCGTGGGCCATAGTTTGCCCATGCCTGATGTAGTGGGGGGGGGGGGGGGATTAACACACAATAGGAGGGGAGATATGTAGTGGTGGGAAGTAGTGACAGTTTCAAAGGACAGAAGAAGATGGGTAGGCAAGTTTGAAAAAATGGGTTTTGAGTGCTCTTTTAAATGAGCAGAAAGTAGCAAGGTGAATAGGACGAGAAGGACTATTACAGAGAGTTGGGGCAGCTCTAGAGAAGTCTTGTAGCCGTGAATGTGATGAGGTTAGGAGGGGGGAAGTCAGTTGTAAATATTTGGGGAGCGAAGAGAGCAGCTGGGGGAGTATTTTTTTACCAGGTCAGAAATGTAAGTGGGACAAGAACTGTGGAGGGATTTGAAAGCAAAGCACAGGAGCTTAAATTTGATTCTCAGGTGTAATGGAAGCCAAAGTAGAGAACTGCAAAGAGATGCAGCGGAAGAGGAGGGGTGGGAAGCAGAGATGAGTCTGGCTGCAGATTGTAGAGGAGAGAGTCGGGTTAATGGAATACCATAGAAGATACAGATCCAAAATAAGCTGCTGTAGATAAAACCTTGTGAAGTTTTTTTTTTCTTTAATTATTTAAAAATAAAGTTGAGTAAGCTTGCAAGAATCCAGAATTGAATAGAGTGCTTCCAAAAAATGGGACCCCATTGTAGTATTTCATTGATTATACATATGACTTCAATATGTCTGTTAACTTTTTGGAGTATAAAAATGACTCCAGAGCAGAAGCTTTATGCTGCCCGGTAGGTCATCATCTCTTTCAAGATAAAAGCTTGAGGTGTAATTGGCCATAGATCTAGGTCTCACTATAGGTCTAATTGGTTTATGGCTCTCCTGTCAACCGCTTAGTCTACACGGACTGTTTCCCCAGCATTTAACCTGAGGCTTTTAAAGCCCATGTTTGAAGTCCCCATGCATTCCAATAGGCTAATCTACACCAGGACGTTTCCTTCAGGCACGTTTTTGAGCTTTATCTTGAACGTTCCTTGCAACGTTTAAAAAAAATTAAACGCAGGATAAATGCGGGAAAACGCTTCCACTGAACTCAGTGGAGGCTTTTACAAGCGTTTTTAAGCTTTTTATGAACACTTCCATTGAAAACAATGGGGGCTTTTAAAAACGTTTTTAGCAGGTCTTTGGAATCTGGAAGCCCCCTTTAATAAGGAGACTCCCAGATCTCTACCACTCCACCCTGGGGAATGAGTACAGGGGTACATAAAACCCCTTACTCATTCCCTAAAAGGGTTAAAATATAAGTAAAAAATAGGACAAGGGTTTAATGGTAAATTATTTTATTAATGTGTGAGTGTTTGTGTAACTAAACTTTTTTTTCTTCAGGTTATCCCAATGACAGGATGATTTCCAGGGCTGCAATCATGATATGAGCACAGCCATGGCACTCCTCCAGACAGTGAGGGATCGCAGGGCACTAGGGGTTAAATGAGGACAAGGCTCTCCATTCACCCTAGTGCTCTGTGATTGGCTGAGAAATAGGAAACCCTGATGATAGCTCAAGCATCATCAGGATTTCCCTTTCCTCAGCCAATCAGGGAGCACAGCAGTCAGCGGAGGTCTGCTATGCTGACAGCTCCGCTCCCCTGATCACTCCCGCAGCCCTAGAGGAGCTGAAGTATGTGCTACAGATACAGAACATGTCACGGCTCCTCTAGGGCTGCGGGAGCAATCAGGGGAGCAGAGCTGTCAGCAGAGCAGAGCTCTGCTGATTGCTGAGCTCCTTGATTGGTTGAGGAAAGGGAAATCCTGATGATGCTTGAGCTGTCATCAGGGTTTCCTATTTCTCAGCCAATCACAGAGCATTAGAGATGAACTAGGAAAAGTCTCCCCATTCATGTCTAGTCCTGAATGGCTGAATTTTTTGTACCCCTGTACTCATTCCCTGAAAGGGTTAAAAGTAAAACTTTTATAAACGCTTATGTAAAATCGCGGCAATTCACTCTAAACCGCGTCATAGACGTTTATAAAAGTTTTTTAGTATTTTAAAGTTAAGCTTTAAAATGCTTGTTAAAGTGCATAGAAACGCATATAAATGTGGTAGGAACGTTTATATGCGTTTTTAAGGTTCATGGAAATGAATTGCAGCATATGGCAAGCGCACCTGCATCAAGCTCAAGGGGAACATCTGAGGGCTCACATTTTAATAGAAAACCAATTTATGTCCTGCTGGCAGCATGCAGCCACTTCTGCATCAGAAGGCAAGGATTTTATTTTTTTTACTTGCAGATGGCAGAAAATGTGAAATATTTTTCTGTTCATTCCATGATTGCCTTATAATGGGATGATAACATTAGTAAGAGGATTCTCATTCAGTGCTCACAACAGTAATGCCATGTAACTGCACAAAGCTGTGCCGACATAGAGCTGGCCAAGCACAATGTGAAGGAATTGGCAGGGAATGCTGTTAGAAAAGTGCAGGAATCTACAATAATATTGGCTGAATGGACATTCTGCTGATCACCTACAAAAACACAATTATATGTTTTATGCATAATGGCACTGACATCTAAAAGCACTGACGTTGCTGCTTGGCTCTGCCACCTTGTGAAGCTGTGATGTTGGCAGCCTTAGAAGACTTTGAAGTTAATCTACAATGTTCTTATATTGGAAACTACTGAAATGTTTCTGACGGGAGGTGAAGGGCAGAGGAGCTTGGCCAGCACAGAATGAAATTGAACACTTACAGATGTGGAGAGAACCATGACATGCAAAGAGGGTCACATGTCCTATTTAATGTACAGCGCTGCGTAATATGTTGGCGCTATATAAATCCTGTTTATTAATAATAATAATAATAATAATAATAATAATAATGTTCAAATGTGACTGCAAAACTTCAAGTAAGTGTGAATTTGACTTGAAGTTGACCTCCTTATGACCTGGAGTTGTCCTGCTTCAAGTGAGTTTTATGTTCTTTAGGTTTATTTGAGAAAGCAAACAGAACAGAACGCTGTCTAGATCCGGGCTCAGGGTGGCCTGGGCTCAGAAGAAGTGAGTAAGGAAGTGAAATCCAATGTCCTTCACTATCCTTTAGTACAGTGATTTTCAACCACTGTGCCGCGGCACACTAGTGTGCCATGAGAGATCTTTAGGTGTACTGTGGGAAATTATCTAATTACCATTGTCGAGTGTCTGTGCTGTAGTGACTGGCAGAGTAATGTAATACTCTTCCATGTCAGTGGGTGGCAGTAGGTAACATAGTTTTCTTGTTTATTCTTAGAGACAAAACAATTAGCTACAGAGTGTCATTTTGTAACATTTTTGATTTGTGGGGTGCGGCAGATTTTTTTCAATGTAAAAAAATGTGCCGTGACTCAAAATAAGTTGAAAAACACTGCTTTAGTAAAATACAATCTCAACAGCTTTATACATTGCAAGTTTAGGCCATATTTTTCCTCTGAGAAATTTCTTCTTTCACTTACAGCAACCATTGATGTAAAATGTAGAACCAAGAATGTTCTATTATAGGTGGTATAGAATGATAGTAATGTACTGGCTGTATTTGTATTCCCCATGTATTCTATATGTACAAAGTGATAAGTGAGGTCTTATGTGTCATTTACAAGGGATAGTATTTGGCTAAATTATTCTGCACTCTGATGTTATGGTCTCCTATCATTTGCTAATTCTTCGCGAGGATAAATGAAGTGCTAGAGAGTACAAACTAATGGCTGCTACATAAACTATGGTCGGTGTTACTAAATATACTTAGACATTATGGCATGCAAGTTCCTTTAAAGCTTCAACAAGCCACATAAATGCCCAGCAAAGCACATTGCAGGGCCCAGGGTGATTGGTCTGCTGCCAGAAAAGTTTCAGAGTTGGAGAAAAGTAACAAGTGCTGGTAATTGTAAAAGCTAAGTATATTTAGAGGTGATATTTATAAACAAATTGCATATTGAACTAATAATTCAATGTACCTGCACCCCAAAGAGAAGAGTTGTGTAACATTAGGTTACCACATACATACCAACACTTTTCAATGGCAAAGGGTGGGGATATTGTCTTTTTATGACACGTTTCACAGATCAGTCTGCTTCCTCAGACATACTGACTCAAAATTGTTAATACATAAACGGTATAATGGCAAAATAAGTAAGACTTCATACCACCGGCTTCAGGGGGAGGGGGGGGGCATTGCATTGTAAGATGGTCCTCAAATCAAGCACAAACCAGTTTAGTAACCACTTTGTAACAGCGGCTTTGCAATGCCACATTCTTGCCTGGTATAGGTACATTGATGATATTTTATCCTTTAGATTGGGTATCAGTCAGAGTCCTTTTTTTTTTTTTATATATTCTTGTTTGAACGAGGGGATTATACTTTAGGAACTACACTTTTCTGTAAACTGACCGCAAGTGTGCCTGCTCAGAACCATATCCATGTATTCCTGTGGTTCGATATTTAATATTAAAATGAAATTATTGTGTACCTCAATAACCCTAACTGTATGGTGGAAGCTATAAAATTACAAATGTGTCTTAACAAGGCTTGGATATGTTAAAATTAGTATAAAAAGAGCATACCTGAGGGTAGTAGTAAGTGACAGGTCAGGTTTACATTTTGCTAACCAAATGAGAGAAGGTCTGTATGATTATGTCAGATATTTTCATCAGTTTCAATATCCACTGAAGAACTTCTCATGGCATAAGTACTTTGGACAGATCAGATTCCTCAAATGTGGTCATTATCCATTTGTCCACTGGGTGGTGCTGTTTGTTCTATTTACAACTAATAGAAGTGTAATTTATTGTAGCACAAAGGGAAAATGATAGGGGGACCCTGTGATGTATGTATGATAAACTCCACCAGGGGGCGAAATCTATCAGTGTGCCTGTTCTGTAGTCACAGTCATGAGCTGGATGTGAATTCACTTTGTGTGGCCTGTTGTTCTCCAATATGTCCGGCAATGGCCAGCTGATGGACCCATTGCTGATTTCCAAACTTCAGACAGTGGAGTGGTTTAGATATTTTGTAAGTACATTTAGTGTGAAATAAAACAAGCCCAGCACTGCCAAGTGTACAGAGTGAGAATGACACCTACTGATAAACAAGTAATAAATAACTACTGAATACTTTTTAAGAACATTTACCCATCTCAGATTTCAAAGAATGATAAACCAATCACTTTCATTTAACTAACCACTGTGCAAATTGTTTATAAAACCCCACTTGGTATTGGATGGAGTTAGGAATGATTTGAACGTGAAGTTTTCTCTTGGTGGAAAATGCTATATTTCTGTTTAGAGGACAGCCAGAACACTTTAGGTTTCTCATCATTTTCTTTCCCCATGACAATGAGAAGGTGAATGAATATTCCCAGCAAGTCTGCAATAAAAACCTCTATTCTTTCCTTTCTTTTAGTAAAGTTAAAGATTTATAAATTGGCCACAGGAGGGAGGCTCAAACTTTTGTTCTTCCAGAATACAGTTTGCCCCATCTCCCTGTTGAGCAAACAGCAAAGTTCCTTTTTTTTTTTCTTTTTTTGGTTGATTGTATTTTTATAGAAGAGTTTACAAATGGAGCAGAACATCATAGCCTCAAAACCTATAAAAGGAACTGAATACCCAAATGTTTGTTCCCTGAGATCACACATCTTAGACATGAAATCATTGATAATCCCTTCTGTAAATCATACAGAGCTGTAATATTTCACATTCTGCATGTGGGGGATTTTTAGAAATAAACACAAACCTTTTTTTATGTAAATCAGTGTTGTCAGCCTTGTCTGCTGAATTATTCTAATGAAGGACCTATTCGGTCTTTCTTTGTCCCTCTCCATATGCTTACATAGATTTTTTTCCCCAGCAAAACATTGTGGCTGTAATGACTCTGAATAGTCTGCCCACACATTTTGTGTAAGGCAAGGGTATGTGGAAACACCTTGCACAAGCAGAATTTTACAAAACTTTTGTCATCAGAGTCATAAACGTTTATACAGGAACAAAGTATAATATTTTGTTTTTGAATGCTCCAGGGCAGCTTCTTACAAGTGGGAACCCTTGAAATAACTGTTGGGGTCTTCAGTGAACCCCTGTTGTAGTTACTAAAAATGGGAAAAATGTCTCTAACATTGCATTTGGAAGAATGTTACCTTTACAGATAGCCAAAATAACAAATGTTTACTACATATGGATAAAATCTACATTTCATATGCCAGTTGATAATTTGACCACAAGGATCACTTGTAATACATGTTACTAGAAAAAGTGCTCTACACCCTAATCTGTTTTATGACCGTTGACGGTTTGTGGCTTGATCTGGACTTCCTGCTGTGGAGGGTGTTCATGAGATACAGATAGTTCTTGCAGATCTGTGGATGTGCTGATGATTTACTACACAGAAAATATTCAACTTTTACTCTGTAAGCAAGTGCATTACAAACCTTTGTTTGAACAATAGTGCATTTTTCATAAATAATGAGGTGTATGTCAAGGAAATAACTTGCAATAGATGCACATTTCACAGTGTTTATTCTTTATACAATTATTTTATATATTTCTGCAGATAACTACATGGACTAATTAGACTCATTGAGTTAGCACAGAAAGTGTACACAAGACAGCTATTTGTAGGTAAAATTTTGCACTAATCAAAGATATACTACTATATTAACAACCCTTTAATGGTATATTTACCAGACCAAAAGGTAGAAAATAATAGAAGTTAACTTACTATAACTTTCATATTGTACCTTCATTCTGTCAACTTTTATACTTTCATACAGTGACAGATTGAAACACAAACTGTACATAGAAACACATGCAATCATCAATTGCATCTTGAAAGCAAACCTATTATACAAAATAGAAACAATTACATTAAATATGATAAAAAGGTTCTAATATTAAATATTTTTCTTATTCAGAATTCAGTACCACTTTAGGGTTACGGTGTAATCAGCAGTCACTGACAACACACTATATTAATATTATTTTTACTATTGCTGTTGAAATGCCTTTTTCTAGTGTAATTGGAGACAGATCTTGGTAAATATGAGCTAATTAAAAATTGGGGCAAGAACCAGATTTCCATCGTATATGCTGCTCTCGCAGGGCTTCCGCCAAGTTAGCTTATAAGTAGTGTTGGTCGAATATCTCACTATTCGATCGAATAGGGGGATATTGTTCGGGTGATCGAACGTTGAATTCGAACACTATTAAAGTCAATGGGGGGAAAATTTTGGTTATTATACGGGACTGTGTAGAACTGCAAGAGCAATCAGGGGAGCAGAGCTGACAGCTGCACTCCCCTGATTGCTCTTGCAGCCCTAGTGTAACCATAGTATGTGTTCTTGGATAGAGATTCTCTATCCAAGAACACAGGAGTCCCACGGGATCCCCCGGCACTAGAGGCTAAATGGGGACAAGTCTCCCATTCATTGACCTCTAGTGCTCTGTGATTGAGCTGTCATCAGGGTTTACCTTTCCTAAGCCAATTACAAAGCACTAGAGGTGATGAATAGGAAGACTTGTCCTCATTTAACCTCTAGTGCCCGGGGATCCCACACTGACAGGAGGATTCCCACGGCTGTGCAATCATCCTGTCATTGTGGGATAACCTGTAAAAAAATAAAAGTTACTTATGCAAATCACACACATTCAATACATTTTTCTTACAGTAAAGCCTCTTTTTTTTTTTTAACACATTTTATTACACACAAATTTGCAAAGTCGAATCCTGTGTTTTTTGGGTCAGGTCTATTTGAATTGGAACAGCCATATTTAGGTCGAATATATGGACAACCTGAATTCAAACACCAAACACTACTTATAGGTACTTCTGGCGAAGACAAAGGGGTCATGAGGATATGAGTGAGATGGTC
>NC_092859.1:95119073-95176407 GCF_032062135.1 Pyxicephalus adspersus
TTTGTGGTCCTGCCCTATTGCACAGCATTTTTTGACAGAAGTTTTAACTCTTATTTCCTTGGTAGTACAAACCCATATCGATAAGATAACCCGCCACTGTTTAGCAGAATCGACCTACCCGTTCAGAAAATGGCCAAATACATGCTTTTAGGAGCCTCTGCTAAAGCATGGAAATCGAACTTTACAAATGTATGGCTTCAAAACTGAATTGGATCATAGTATACGATAAACTCATCTGCATTCCTAAAAATTCACTAGATAAGTTTGATCAAGCAAGGAATCACTTGTTGACATATTGCTCTGTTTGATTGTGTCCCCTCACAAGTACCTGAGTTCTGAACACTCTGTAAGAGGTTATCCTCCCCCACCTCCTGCTGCAGGGGTTATGTTATTAATTTAACGCAATTACATTTAGCTCAGTTTATCATAGCTGGATTCATTATTTCTTTTGTTAATGTTTTCATTCTTGCTGTACTCCTTGCCCTATACACTTTGCCAAGATGTGATATTAGGAGTGGGGGCAGATATTCTACCCTTTCCATTTTAATGGAAACCTGTGCGTTCTCGGCTTGTCAATGAGCCATCAGTTGCTATTGATGACATTTTAAACAGCACATGGTCAGAGGATGACCCCATGTTTTTGATCATTGCATTAGGGTGGTGGGTTGCAGAAAGCAGCCTATTAAGAAAGAATGAGCTGTAGTGCATTCTGCATTTTCTAGTTTCTCCATTTACCACAACATATAATTTTTGTAAAAAAGATGCTTTGCTGCTCAGGTATGAAATACTATATAAAATGCACCAACATGTGTTGGTGTGCATTCACTTTTATGAACTACTAGTGAACTACTAGTTAAAGTCTCCACTCTAATAATGCCCACTCAATTCTCTTCCTATTCTAAAATGACTTAAAATCATGTACCTTTCTGCTCAGACAATTCTTGGATGCTGGCCAGTCTAGAGCAACTTACACATTTGTTTTTTGGGGAAGGTAGGTAAAGCATTGCAAGGGTTGGATATACTTTGCAGGGTTCTCCCCAGGACCTTTTAGCTGGGCGCACCACCCGGCACTTTTCAGCACCCGCCCGGCTGTTTTTGGGTGGTTACTAAAGAGTTTGGTCACAATACAGGGGCTGCCACCCACCTACACATTCTTCCCACCCAGCTTAAAAAAATTTCTGGGTTGAGCACTGCTTTGGCTAAAGAACTTGCAAATGACTGGTAAAATTCATCTCAGACAAGTTATCATTCTGCTGAGGCAGTTCACTTGGGGACATCAGATTAAAGGCCTACAAATACACAGTCCCTGATTGGGCAAATAATCCTATTGGTCTGATTGCCGTATGCATCAAGTTTCAGAAGAATTGTACACCCAGTACCCAGTACCCAGTGCACCCATTATGTAAGCTTCAATATCTAGATTACATTTCTTGTGTGTATAAAATAGTAATTAGATAAGAAGGAACAGATCTAGGCTGATAATAAAACCTACAGATTTCATTTTTTAAGTTTGTTTTTCTTAGTTTGAATGTAAGATGTCTTCATTTTTCAAAACCAGGGACCTATAAATTTATACAATATTGCATCAATCACTTTAACAAAGTCTCTTTGTATAGAATGTGAATCTCAAACAGCAGAAAACTTTCTTCAGTAAAGCATGTGAGGGCATGTAATGTGTTAGGGCCCCGGGATGTCCTCTCTCCTCTGCAGGACCCACCTAATTAGTCCCCCCCCCCCCTTGACCATTTTTGATATTCCCCCTTCTTTAGGGTTGGTGAGACCAATTTTTTAATTCCTTACGTCATATTCACATTGGAAGTTTGTCAAGCAGTTGCCAGTACACTCATTGTGGCTTTTTATATGAGTTACAAATGATGGTATATTTGCCTTGAAATTGGGACTTGCATGCTCCAGGGAGAGAACGATATGATTTGTACAACATACAGTATATGCATTGTATCCGTATTTGAAATATTACCATGTTGTTTGGTGACTCAGTTGTCACACCTTATCGGCCTCTTATGCATCACATGAATCTATAAAATAAATAATCCCTGATTTCATTGTGTGATCCCCATGTATATCCTTTTTGAAAAATAGACATTTTCTACATGTTTGATCTGGAGTCATAATTTGCCAGGAAACGATTGCTTGGTACAAAATACATGCAGAAAAACTCATAGATCTTAGTATATAGTAAAATTTACCAAACCTTTGGCAGTCTAATCAAATCTACACTATATGATGGATTTGTACATCATAAACAAATATGAAAGTTTCTGCATGTTCAGTCATTGCGCCTGATTTTCATAAAGCTTTCCAAGGATAGAATTTCATAGGAGACCTGGGCAATCCAGGAAACCTGGAATGGATTTCTTTAAAATCATTTGCTATTTGTTGGCAAACTGTTTTGATCCTCTGCCAGATCCATTCTAGGTTTGTGGTGTGATATTGAAAATTGGTTAAGTATGTGCATATTTGGATTGAGGAGTCTATAGATCGCCATTGTATTTGGACCATTTGTAGAAACAAAAGTCAAGATCCAGTAAGTGTGTATGTGCTGAGGTGTCAGACATGGAGCGTGGCAGACTCCGTTAGTGTGATTGTGGAGCACAAATTTGTTCACAGGATCGTTGTGATTAGACCTTTTTTGTTACTGTATTTGTGCATTCATTGCACAATGTTTATTTTCTTTATTTGGATTTCACTATATTGCAATATTGCAAGTACTGAAGTATTGGAGATTTAGTTTATAAGGTTATATTTCACTGATACATTCAGAACATGGATATATTCTAGCTGGGCACCTAGATCTGTTCCCTAATATAGTAGAATAAAATAATGATAAATACCGTAATGATGTGATTTTTGTGGTCTTTGTCTTAATTTACTGTTTTATTGCTATAGCATGAAATGAATTTGCATTTCAACATCCAATCATGTGCTGATTATTAAGAATAATGTACACACACAATTTGTTTGAAGTCTTTCAAAATTTCAATTCACTATCAATGACAAATGTAACTTTTGTTTTATTTGCATTTGGAAGCTTGGTAACTACAGCCTGCTTGACTTTATAAAAATTATTTTGAGACCGCACTGAGGCTTGAGTGGCTAGCGTGGCTACTGTTTGGTACTAGAAGGTTACTGGGAAATGTCATTTTTGTCTTTAACTTTTACATTATTTTCCAACGTCTTTAGTATGTGGGAAGTCTCAGTAATTTACTGTCTTCTATGATGGTATATAGTTTTCTTACAAATTAATATGTTATCATTTACTTTTTTTGTATAGTGCCGACTTTTTACGCAGCGTTTTACTAATGTCCCTACCATGGTCCAAAGCTCAACCCAGAATGTTTTTTAAGCTGGGTGGGAAGAAATTGTAGGCAGGTGGCAGCCTCTGTATTGTGACCCAACTCTTCAGTAACCACCCAAAAACAGCCGGGGGGTACTGAAAAGTGACCAGGTGGTGTGCCCAGCTAAAAGGGGCTACACTGTAGTCATGTCATTATTACAGTCCAAGGACATTTTTAAGGGGAAGCCATTTAACCTAACTGCATATTTTTGGAATGTGGGAGGAAATCAGGAGTACATGGAGGAAACCCACGCAGACACGCAAACATACAAACTCTTTGCAGATAGTGGCATGTCCCAGACTATACATTGCCCTTCATCATGTTCTAATGGTCCCTCATAGAAGCTCACAATCTTCTGTCCATGGTTAGGGAAGTCAATTAATTCCCCAACATTTTTTTGAATGTTGCAGTAAACCCCACACAAATACAGGTAGAACAGACAAACTGCATGCAGTTAATGTAGTTTTCAAAATTCAAAGCAAGTAACCTAGTGCTGCAAGCACATTGCCACCTTGCTGATTTAATCACATGAAATGTCTGATTTGTTTTTTTACAAAGCAGTAGCACATCATGGTAAAGACGATGGTAACCTTTATTTTCAGTTACAGCAGACCTGAACCTCCTGCAATGTTTTCGGCCCTCCGTAGGCTTTTGCCATAATGTATGTAGAGCATATTGTCACCTGTGAATAGGCACTGCTATCTTCACCTGGTTCATGTTTTTCTTCCATGGCTGGGTCAGGATGACCTTATTCCCCCTTGCACAATGTATACTAAATCTCCACAGGTAGACAGAAGACTTTGCAGTGCCTTCACACCTGTCGGTTTTATGTATTCTCCTAAAGCTCCTCTTTAAACCCAGTAAGATTTGAAGGTCTATAATAAAGTCCCCTATCCTTGTGTTAAAGCTTTGTAAACTCAGCCTTCTCTAAATTGTGTTTGGTGTAATGCATGTTCAAATTCACTGTGCAGGAAGTACAATGCAAATATTTTGGAACACAATAATATTTAGTATGTTATAAATAAATGAAGCTTCACATATTCCTGTCATAATGTACAGGGTGTATTCCCTACTACATGACATCTGCTATATGAATGCACAAGTGCAAGGCTACTACTGTTGGTTCATTGCTTAAGAAAGGGGATGTCTTCTTTTTTTCCCCTTTGTGGCTTTGGTGACAAAGGAATTCCTATTTGAATTACTCTGCTTTATCCACCCCCAGCCTTTGGTGAACAGCAGTCGGTCATTGCAGTGTCCTGACGTCATTCAGTGTGTGCATAAGCTGTGCTATTGTCTTAGCAGAGAGCAGGGCTGTGGACTGCAGTATCTGCTTTCTGCTACCTATTCCTGTCTGGCTGCATCATACTACACATTGGCCTATGCATGCTTATTGGATTGGAAAGAGAAGCTCATGATTTTGTGTCTCCATCAAGGGGCTTGTTTCTGTGTGAGAGTGCTGTGCAGCTTTATAGAAAGGTATCTGGCAGCTGGATAGCTGGGTCTGCATTGTCTGCCTTCATGGTCTCTGCTGTGTGAAAGCCTTCTAGATTTCTTCTTTCATTTCATTCTAATTTATTAAATCCTCATCTGAGGCCAGCCATGTTTGGTACAGAATCGTCATGTAAGTAAATGTATTTCTATTATTTTATTTGTTACCGGTGTTTTTCCTGTGGCCAGGCAGATTCTGGCCAATTTGCTGGTAATTGAATAGGATGTACAGTCTGTGATTTATTGCTTTTCTTCCATCTGTTTGCAAGCTTTTTGTAGGCAGTCACGCGGCTTTCATCCTTTGCTTGATGCAGAGCTGGGGATAGAGCTGCACTAGTTCTCCCAGCATCTTCTGACACAGACATGTTGGTGGTCCTGCAAGGAATGGCTCCAGCTTTACATGTGGTTTTTATATTCCATCTGTACCCAGGCTCAGTATTTGTCCTGTGGAAGCCAGTCAGGTTGATGCTGGGATTTAAAAGTCAATCTTGACACCAGCACAAGCATCACCTGGACATTACAATACCTTGCGACCATTGGTAATCATTTACCTGCACCGTGAAGAAAGATGCTATTTTTTATAGATGGATAACTACACCATCTGTAGCCCTTGTCTAATGCAAAAATTGCAGAAGCTGTGAATGAGGTTTATGTAAAGCCGTCTACATCATAGGCCAAACTTCTTTCTTTTCTACACATAGCCACCGAAAGCATATGCATTGTGAAACTTGTAGAGTGCGTGTGACACGTGTTCATGATCATTTTTTACCAAGAAGTGATATAGACCGTGCCTTTAAATAAAGATATTGTGTGGCATCCATAATTATTCTGGGAATAATGTGCCATTAATAGGATTCCCAGCCTGGCACAGGGCTGCAGGGACCCATGCAGGTGTGCACAGCCTATTGTGGGCTTCTCATTCACTCCGTGACCTTGCCACATGCTTGTCATTAGGGATGATTCACTGATATATATTCACCGACATTTTATAGCTATAACAATATTTTGTACAATTATGTTCTAATACAGAGTAATGTCTATTTACATAATAAATGTTATGCTATCTTATGTAATAATAGACATTTCTGTGTGATTAATCCTTGGCTAGGTCTTGTGAACGTATATTTGTATTATTTGGGAAGTTAATCTACAGACTGCATGATGTTTTCTTCATTATAACTTGCAGCATTTTTTGGGTTCCATGTTTAATAATTCATTGGTTGGAAACATAAACTGGAATTTCTATAAATGATTATAGAAATAATACCATGTTTTCTGGAGATCACTAAGAATACTATTTCAATGAATGCACCAGCCAAAAGTCACCCATGTGCAGCACATATACCCATTTCTATACTATTCAACCCGAGTTGTACTTGGCTCGGCCATGGAGGAGAGGTGCAGAAGATGTTCTATCTCCACAATGCCGCCACCATTGCGCTTTCTGATTTTCTTCAGGCAGCAGAATCTGTGCAGATTTTGCACATTTCCATGGTGTTTTGCCATGCTTTGCACATTATCTGGAGAAAGGGTGTTCCCTTCATCTTTAGAGTCACAGAGTTGTGTGATGGAGCCATAGACTGGCTGTGTGTTTTGCTCTGTGCTCTGGCTGCCTTTGTTTCCATGGCTACCAGATTACCAATAAAGGGGGGTCGCGGCATTTTGCTCATTCTAGCATAGCGCCAGTAGATGCCAGAGACTAGGCTGGCAGTGAAATGGAATACTACAGAAATTAAAGGCTCACAAGGCCCCTGTAAATGTATTTTTTTATTTTGTGATTACAAGCGTATGGCATATAAAAGCAAGGCCTTGCTGCTATCTCACAAAAATGGCGTTTATGTTTCAGGACATTTTCGTGTTGTTTTTGAAAAAGCTGCTGTACATTGAACGCTTACATTACCAAAAAAATAATCCCTTTTATCTAGAATGCAGTTATTGTGAATTGTACAGAATTAGTCCCATAGAGAGGGCCTGGTGTAAATCTGATTGCTGGCAGCACATCTCGGTTATTGGTTTGCCTTTACTCTGCATCTTTTTGTTGTCCTTTAATCAACCTCTCAATGTAAAGGAACCAAAATGGAATGAAATAGTATGTGCTCTCTATTTAAAAGCTTCTTATCCTTACACGGCAAATACAATTTTGAAAAGATGCATAGGCAAAAGTAGTAAACTAGATCAGAAAAAATGGAATTTATGTAACATGGTAACCATGGTAATGATCTTTAATCAAGCACCCATAGCAACATTTTCAGTACAAATATGCTCTTATCAGGATAGAATTCTTTGTCATTTTTGTTGGGATTGCTGTTAACAAGGACAACACACCTAACCAGCAAATGTTTTCTAGATAAAACTTCACACCTATTCTTCCACCCGACGTTGTTCTGCTGGAACATGAACTTGGGTATTCTACCACCATTTGTTATACCCATGAGGGGGAAGTTGTGTTCACTGATGACTAGTCACTATTGTAGTAATCAGTAATTGCCTGCTGGTTCTCCCAGACCGGTGTACAGTTTCATTGATTTACCTCAAAATAAACCGTTGGGGGATTTTTTTTTTTGTGAAATCTGAATGATGGTAATGTATACCTTGTCAGATGAGCAGGCGTTTCTCTGTATCAGTGGGTACACAACCATAATTACCATAAACTGCAATCTGGATGCACAAGGGCTTTGTGTCTTGTTTGACTTCATCTGTTTGTGCATAATGTGATATTTATGTGTACATGTACAGATATCATTCTCCGACATAGGCTGCAGTTTTCATGTACTTTGTATAGCAGAAAATGCTGAACACAGTGATATTGTAAAGACCTAACTAAAAGTCTGATTTTAGACCAATCTTTCCATGTATACTGACTGCATGCATCTGCATTTCTTGCCTCTACAAAAGATTGGCTTGCTTTCTGTACACTCAGGTCTATCACATACAGTGAGGGAAAGAAGTATTTGATCCCCTGCTGATTCTGTACATTTGCCCTCTGACAAAGAAATGACCAGTCTATAAGTGTAATGGTAGGTTTATTGTAGGTGTGACAGACAGAATAACAACAAAAGGGCCCTCAAAAACTCAGTGCTCAAAAGTCAGAGCCTAATGTGCATTGTAATGAGTGAAATAAGTATTTGATTCCCTATCAACCAGCCAGGTTTCAGGCTCCCAGGTGTCTTCATTGTATGCAGGTAACAAGCTGAGACTAGGAGCACCCTCTGCAAGGGAGTGCTCCTATAATCCAAGCTTGTTACAGTACCTGTATAAAAGACACCTGTCCACAGAAGCAATCCATCAATCATATAAAACTTAATCTCAGATTATTTTTCTAATGGCATTTTGCAATTTGGTTTATACTTGAGTATCTATGGTGTGTACGTTTAAACTTTATCAATTGATCAAGAAGTTAGGCTAAATCTAAACCATTTTAGAGGAAAATTTGTCTTAAGTATAAGAAAATTCTTCAAAGAAATGTTGTGTTGTTAGAACAGAACGTGAAAAGACATAAAGCAACAAATAATCTGACAGTGTTCCATCTCTGTTACATTGACAATAGAACAGGATAAAAAACAAAAGCAAGCAGTTTAGGTGTCCTGTACTTAATTTTTCTAAATTTCCACAGTGATTGGGGCTTCTGATTCTTTTGGCATCACCTTGCTGCATCTAGCTTGTTAATTAGACAATGAATTGGCATTATCACTGCTGTCTGTAGTAGTGGAAACATTGATTTTGTAAAGGAGCTGTAATGGCAGTGATCCTTAGCAGTACCACGTGATATCTCCTGGCAGTCTCCTACAGCATGGATTCTGTCTCCTATCACTCCTTTAGTCACTCATCATTTACTCTAGTAGGTCCTCATTCTGACAGTTTTCTTTAGCATTATATATTATGAATATTATGTGAGCCTTTCAGGATTTGAACTGCTCTATACATAGTAATTTGGCAACCACTGGTTTAGCATCTGTAGATATTTTAAATGGTCTTGTTGATTGAAGTTGCACGAGTGTGTAAATTACAGTGGAATGCACAAAACTGCAAATAATTTGGCAGCTAAAACAGTTTTACTTAGTGGTTTATCCAAATTTTAATCCCTAATAATAATAATAACAAAGTAAAAGTTTGTAATATATGTGGATTTTTTTAAACTGTTCATCTCTTCTTGATTAATAATAATGGATTATTGATCAGTGAATTTATGCAATGCCCCTAATGTTATAGTTGTTGCCTTTGAATTGCACTTCTCATGTACTTTGCATTGTATTCAGATCCCTTCTTCATTATAGTTCTGATAATGCAACAAATGATGAATGCTTTTTTTTTCTACCTCCCTAATAGAAAGATATATGTATCCCTCATGATGTAGTGATTAAATATTTTCTTCTCTACAGAAATGTTTTGTCTTCATATGCAAAAAAAACAAAACATGTTTTCGGTGTAAGATATAAAACCATTTTGTTCCAGTTTGTTCAGGGTCTGTAAAAAATAGGGAATCCTGAAGCGGTTTGGGGCTTTAAATCTATTTATGATTGTGTAGTGGTCTAATAAATTGCATCAGAAGGATAAATAATCCAAAGTGCCATCTGTTCTGTTTTGCTTTTTTCCTCCCTAATTCAATCGTGTCTTCATGTAAAATGAAAATATTCTCATTTCATTTGCATTTTTGATCTTGTTACACGCAAATGAGGACAGACGATGAAAGTTCAAGGTGTAATCGGGAGCAATGTATGACATGCATCATTTAATCCTGCTTTCATTCATTTCTGGTCCTTCAGCAGTTCTAAAATGGTCTCTGACTGCAAATCCAGCAACAGCAGGCAAAGCACAAGCAAGGGCTAATAAAACCCAAGTATAAAGCACTGACTGACACGCATGTAAGGCACGCAAATCATATTATATGAAACAAATGTTATCGTGAACAGAGGAACAAACATTTTAGAACATCAATCTTTATAAACGTTAAATATATATTTGCGGCAGAGCTGTGTGTTACCATATTGGTACTTGTCCGGTGCCTGAAGTAGCATGATGAAAAGGCTTGGCACCAATCTACTATATTACAAGAATAAAATTACTTATTTTGTATCCATTTTCTGTCACTAGACATTTGTGGGTAATTTTGACAAGAAATCTGTTGGAGGAAAGGGTTTAAAAGATTGAGGGAGAGTCCCTGGTTCAGGAAACTTGAACCAATCTCCTATTTCACTTGTGTGGTGATCTGTGCAGAAAATTATATTGCAGTTAGGTTAATTGGCTTCCCCTCAAAAATAGACCTTAGACTGTATTAAAGACATATGACTATGGTAGGGAGATTTTTTGTGAACCCCATTAAAGGACAGCTAGTTACATGACTATAGACTTTGTACAGTTCTGCGTAATATGTCGGCACTATGTAAATACTGTGTAATATTAATAATATAACAAATACAGTGCTCTCCCTAGCCCCTTTTGCCTGGGCGCACCACCCAGCACTTTTCAGTAAACATACAGGGTCTGCCACCCACCTACAATTTCTTCCCACCCGGCTCCAAATAATTTCTGGGTTGAGCACTGATAGATAATATATAGTGGATTGGTAAAGGCAAATAAACTATAGTTTTCTTTTTTTTTTTTGTTTAGTGTGTCATGTGACTAAATATGGGTCCTCGCTCAGCATGGGAGAGGGTGACCTAATGAGACATGGACCAGAGATTTGCTTAGGAATTATTGTTACATGAAAAGGTTGCATGCTAAGGAAGAATGAGGAAAACCATAGAGAAAGTAGAGCACAAGGGAGGAGAGATGGGGAATTGCATCTAGGTGGTGCAAATGAGGTGCCAGGTCCCCTCCGGACTAATTAAATCAAGTGTAATCCTTCAAATGATAAGTGAGTAATGAGTTGTCAAAGTCCCCTGACAAATAGATGGTCCAGGATTTATTAATAAAAAAAAATCTATTTTTATCCTGAAGCACGACCACCATTTTTCACTAGTATCTTTTTATACATACTAGGTATCAATGTCATTTTACATTTCACTTATGCAGTTTGTAGGGGGACTTGACAATGCCAATGTTTGCTTTGCATCTATGAACACAAATGTTAGGAGTTTTGTCTGTTGCTTATTGCACAGTTTTGGTTTGTGGAGTAGTAGCACCGTATGGTACTGTTTGTACTTGTCATTTAAGTGGAACTAACACCTGTCCGTGTTTTTTCACTGGGCGCCGCCATCATTCTTTCTAATTCTGCTCAGTGATGATCCTTTGGTTATCTTGATTGGCCTTGTCAGGATGATGCAACTCCCATGCAAGCACAGCTCAGCCTTTTCATATATTCCCGATGCGAACAGGCAGATAAGACGTGTTGTTGCAGAACGATCAGTGGCTGTCCCTTTCTGCATAAAACACCTGCCTGATCTTTTAATTTGTAAAGTCAGACTTTAGTTCCACTTTAAGTTGGTCCTCTGGTGTCTTCACAATGCCCCCCCCCCTTTTTTTTTTTTTACTTTTGTCCTAGATCTGGCCATGTATAAGGTTATAATTCCATAATAAAACCTGACTGACCTCCAGCAATATTACCCCCAAACTCTTGTTTTGACCCCAAACAAATTATACTATACAATTCATGTCTCTTTATAGGGCTCAGTGCTGTGCTTTGAACACAACATATCTTTCCCAATATTTCTTCATGTTAGATCAATGGACAGCAATCCACAGGGAATAGAAAAAAATTGTTTTAACTGTACAACGCTTGTTGCAAAATTGTGTTGGATGTGTTTGTACCCTGCACGGGTGTGTTGTATGCATCAGTACCCTGAAACATAAAAGCCTAAAATGTGCCAGAATCCTAGTGGCCTTATTGATGGGACATAAATAACAAAATTACTGCTAATGGCGAAGATGATAGGTAGGGAGTCTCAGAAATACAATGTACGGTACATGGTATGTGTAAAGACGTACACTAATTGCTACTGTGTGCTCTGTTTTAATATAAATGTGCGGGTTCACACCTGCCGCTTAGGTGCTCACTTTTGTGCGACTCCCCGCAACTAGCACCTTGGCAGCCACTTGAGTACTCGCAAGGCATCACTGGTTCAAAAAGGACCAACTCCTGCACATTTGACAGCTGACGGTCACTCGCTGCAGCCCCAATTTATTCCCTATGTTGGCTGCCACAGGGAAACCTTAAATGTAGCTCCCCACCCTATGAAGCGGCACCTCCTGGGGTAATGAAGCAGTAACCACATCGCAGACCCCACTGCCAGTGTGAATAAGCTCTAATACAAGGTTTCCTTTAGTTTTGTGGAATATCTGTAGTGCTGTGTGTGTTTTGAGTTATTATTAGGCCTTCTCCATGGATACTTTTTTCCATGTTGTTTTCCTCTTGGTAATAATGGAACACTTTGCTCAGTTTGTTTTTATTGCTTGAAGCCTATTATGATGTGGTGGCAAATACGTAGTCTCGGGTTTTCGTGCAGAAGGCTCAGGGCCCTACACAGATCCAGCATGTGGAATTTATACAGCAAAAAATTAATACAAGGAATACTCGCTATATTTTTAAAACCAAACTAGCGGTAATTAAATAATTTGGCATTAGCTTTGTGTGAACCATCATACAGCATTCCTTAAACTGGGAGAAGGGAAAGCACATGAAAAAGCTACTTAGTTTTGCTGCACTACTGCGCTAAAACATAAGAAGTGAGAAGAGGGATGAGCTCATCAGTGTACTGTCATTCACAAGCTAGGGAGGGACAAGATCTGTGCTGCTATCCTGCCCTGTCAGACAGAGCTGTGTCAATTGGCAGGTAAAACGGTTACCTTGTGTGCAATAAATCTTTGCATTTAGTGGTTTGTCTGAGTGTCCGCTTGTCATATGAATACATTTCCAAATGGCTTGCTTTAAAACATGATGATCTTTAAGAATAAAAGGATAGTGTGATTAAAAACAAAAAGCTGCTAAATACATTTTAAATAAACCCTTGAAAGTGTTGTTTAGTAATTGGTTTACATTTTAATACCGCTTTAACCAGATTAGAATTTAAAGCCTTTAGTCTTCCTATGAACTAATACAGAGCCCGGCCTAACACCTATTGTTAGATGTTCAGTAGTTTTCAGTGATCGAATCCTGTTCCTGTACACAACATGTAGTAGTATTTTCTAAAAAAAGGAAAATAAATGTTATTCAAGCACTTTTAGGCTTGTGCACATGTACTTCTGAATTTCAAGCCTCTTTCTTCAAGTAATAGAAGAATATATATGTAGAAAGTTCAGTTATTCTGCTTGCCCCCTGAGGGCTCAAAATGAGGGGGCAGAAAATGATTCCTCAGCCAGTGTAAGTGCCAGGTTGTGACTTACATAAAGCTGCTTCATCTCTTTCCTTTTATTAGGAGCAAAATAAAACATTCTCTGTAACCTGATTAGAGGCAGATATATATTACATTTGTCTTCCTGTCCTATTTCAACAATTCCCAGCATTGGAGATATAGGGCTGCAGAAGCATTTTCCTAGTATTGGCTATTTAGAACTTTTGTAGACTACTGCATGCAGCAATTTATAGGGTGCTGAGGTAAACATCTCTCAGAAATTGAGTCTGGAAAAGGCACCCGACCTTAGAGGGAATGCACTGTAAGCCAACCAGGTTGTATTGTATTGCACAATGATCAGATTGTAATGCACTAGGAGCTGAAGAAGGTGATATTGAAGGAGAGGAGTACAGGTATTTGGGGAGTGAGTTAGGGGGCACAGGAAGCACTTACAATATAACTTATATACTTTGAGGAGTCCATAAATTATAGGTGTGGCTGAACAGAATTACCAGCAGTTTACATCCTTGTATTTCATCTTTGTACTTTTAAAGTTCAGCTGGATTTCTGCTTTTAAAAAATAAAACTGACTTTTCTTCCAAAAGCTTTTTATTCCAGTTTCCTAGGCTAGTTCCTAATAGTGGCCATGCATACAGCACACTTTTTGTGGTTTTGATACACTATTGTTGCCCTGAACATTTAGACAAAAAAACTGTTTCAGATGAAGTTCTGTGTTTTAATGTGTTGATACAGTTTACCTGTGAGGCTAAAATTCAGTTTTATTTTTTTTAAAATCATGAATCCAGCTGAACTTTAAAAGTACAAAGATGAAATACAAGAATGTAAACTGCTGGGAATTCTGTTCTCACCGGACCAATGTGCAAATGGAAAATGTGGACCTTGCTGAATATTGTGTAATGTGATTTAATTGTTGGTTTCTATGCTTTTCAATTAGCATTACCTTTCATACAGACTAAAATAGTGGGTTTGATTAAAGTATATGGAAAGGCAAAAACTTACATTTTTACATTTCTGTATGTGCACATTTACTTTGTCTTATCTCTTTAAAACTGTTGATGTGCTTGAAAAGGGGAACCAATACCAGTATTTTATTATTGGGTTTTACATACTCTCCCTTAGTCTCCCCTAAACTTCACTTTTGTTCTCTGGTTGCTGCCGTGTTTGGCTGCAGGAAGCTAGGACCTTTCTCTCATTCTCTAATGCTTCCAGGAATGGAGAACAACCCATAGCAGGGCACTAAGGCTGTAATATAGGGCTTTGTGGAGAAAGTGACATTAAACCGGTGTTGGCTCTGACCAGAGCAAATATAAACTAGCACAGGGCCTTATCTCTTCATTCAGCAGTCAATAAACATTATTTCTGTTTCCCTACACAAATAAACAATACTTCAAGTCAGTGGTGTTAGGGCAGGCATTGGCAAACTACAGCCCAATAGGGATGTTTCTTCGGCCCTTTGGGTGGTCCGCGGCTCTGGCAAATGCCACCCCGAGTAGGGTCAGGAGAAAGACCTGCTGGGGGGGTCCCTTAAATCTAATCCTGCAATTGGAGAGTGGGCGGGTTGTGTGCAGTGACACAGTCCGCCCACTCTCCCATCACATGCTTAGATCTGCAGTGGGAGAGTGGCGGGGTTATCATGATGTCGCGTTCAGTGGCGTCATGATGGAATAACCCTGCCCACTCTCCCATTGGCCCGGCCCCTCTGTCAAATTTTATTTCAGATTGTGGCCCCTGACTAAAAAGTTTGCCCACCCGTGTTAGGGGCATTTAATTTTTTTTCTGTCAATCAAAGCCATCTGAGATGTTTCCTTGTTAAAGCCAACATTTTTGCTATCCTAAATCCTTAACAAACAGTATTGTTGCTTAAATCAGTTCTGCAGCTTCAGTGTGCTTTCCAGGTGTATTTACTGTAAGGATAGGTTACTAAAAGATCTGCTTAACAAACCAGTCTTTGCCCACAGATTTTGGAGCAGGAAATTAAATACCTATAACTAATATTCAAGTGTTAATAACAGTAGCTAAGATGATATTAATCATTAATTCAAAATACAATAGATATCAGCTAACAAACATTTAGAATTCTGGACTTTAGACATTGTATTCTATGTATATATATTTCTTTTCCATGGGCGTTTTCTGACTTCGCTAGTGATTGGCATCACTTCTTCAATTGTTAGCTGTACTGGGCAGGGTTCTCTCCTTCTGTGTCATAGTTTGTATCTGTCTGTACTTTGTAACCCCTATTTAATGTACGCCACTGCATAAAATATTGACATATAAGAAAGATAAATACAGTTTGTAAAGATTTATAATATTAATCTGACAACAGAGGGTCCAACAAGTTATCAATTTGTTCTAAACTATGACTTTCATGCATCTTTCCTGGTGTTTTCCAAAAAACCTGACCGAGGCACTAAAAGCTCACAATGCCAACGCCTCTTTGCCCTTGGAATTGTGAAGCGCAGTTAGCAGAAAAGCTGTATTGATTAATCATAGAATATTGAAATATTTGTATGCAATGCCCTGTTCTTGTTATTCCTTTTTAAGAGTTTTTACTCAATTTTCAAAAGGAAAAATTACAAACCTGAAACAACATAAGTATTTTAATTCCAGTTATGTTTATTTGATTTATATTGGAGAAGTGCAAGTATTAATTTGTATCTGTCTTTTTTTCTCTTTCAGTGAGCATGTTTTTGAATACATTGACCCCTAAATTTTATGTTGCTCTGACCGGTACATCCTCCCTCATCTCAGGGCTTATATTGGTAAGTATATATATAATATATATTTATACATTTATAAAAATGTTGTTGCACATAATCAACAATCAAAGGGGGAACTTTAAGCAAGCCCTTCCTGATCACTTTAATCACTTCCCAGGTGATTCATGCAGGCTATTGTACTTTTATAGTTTTTGGTAGGTTTAGAGTTTTTACATCCAAATCTCATATGTATGCTCAGCTTTAAACTCTTTGTGGACTAATTTGATTATAGCACTGCACAACAACGATTTTGCTACTGGGAATAACACATCTTTTTACATGTTATGGAGTGTGCTGATTCCCAGTTTTGAACTGAGAATTTGCCCATCACATACAGATTTTAAGTTATTGACCTGCTATAGCTGTTCATATGGTCGGTAATTGGGTAATGTATTTTTTCATGGGAACATTATAACAGTTGCAGCTACCACTATGCCCGCTGTCGCCTCAGCTGAATCACGCCCCCTGGTGGCATGCATGTTCCAGCAGCAGCGGGGCATGTTTGGGCAAGTCAGTGAGCTGACATCAGAAATAGGTATATAAGGCGAGATGGACCAAGGGCTTGTCTCTAGTGTGAAACCATTTTATTGGATAGTACAGCTAGGCCATAGTCAGTCTGTTTTGAGCTAAAGATGAGTAGGAGCAGCTGTGTTAATAAACTGGACAATTTTTGCTACATTCGTGGCAAAGATACCCCGTGTGATCAACGCAAGAACCTAACCAAAAGGGTGAGATTTGCTTACAAGTATTACATTGGATGTGAAATTGGAGATCAGGATAAAAGCTGGGCACCTCAAATCTGCTGTCAGGTGTGTAACGTTGGCCTAACACAATCACTCGGACTGGTACTTCTGTATGAGTAAAATTGCTGGATTTTCGAAGAAGATTAAGTCAAAAATCGTCTATCCTGATTGTGAATCTGCTCTGAAGCCAGTGCCACATGATGCAGAGAATCCAGTGCCAGCCCCTCTTACATCTGTTGTTACTGACAGTGACATGTCGGATGAGGAACAGGAGGATGATGTCGATGTTAATGAACCCCAATTTGAAGAGGGTAATCCACATTTTTTTAAGCCAATCAGATTTAGATGATCTTGTAAGAGATCTGTCTTTGTTAAAAGAGAAGTCTGAACTGTGATTGTCACACAAAGTTTGCAGGTTATTACAAGCTGGAAAACAATTTTTGCTTCTGTACTGATGGGAATGCTCTGATGATGGAGTTAGGTTGTGAATTCATACCAGAGCAGTGGAGATTGTTCATAGACTCGAGCAAAGCAAGTTTGAAAGCTGTATTGCTGCATAAAGGTAACGAAAAACCTTCTGTTCAACTTGCTTATGCCGAGGGAATGAAAGAGACATACGAATCCATGGAGATTATTTTGAAATGTATTAACTATTCAGAACACAAGTGGAACGTTTGTGGTGCAATTGGGATATACAAAATATATGTGCTTTCTGTGCTTGTGGAACAGTCGTGATAAAGGCAACTATTACAAAGTGAAAGAATGGCCACCCAGACCTGAACACACTGTTTGCCATACAATGTGAAGCATACATCACTCTTGGATCTACAAAAAGTTTACCTTCCGCCACTTCATATTAAACTTGGATTAATGAAAAACGTTGTCGTTGTAATGGATCGAGATGGTATTGGTTTTCAGTATCTGAAGGACAAGTTTGGTAAAATTATAACAGATGCTAAACTGAAAGCAGGCATTTTTGTTGGTCCCCAAATCCCCAATATGATGCGTGATGCCACATTCAGAGACAAGCTCGACCCGCTTGAACTTGCTGCTTGGGATTATTTTTCGCTAGTGGAACAAAACTTTCTGGGCAACCAGCGAGCTGAAAACAATGCTGAACTCGTAAACAACATGCTAACAGCATACCATCAACTTGCCTGCCGGATGTAACTTAAAATTAATTTCTTACATTCCCATCTGGACTTCTTCCCACAAAATTTGGGTAATGTGAGTGATGAACAAGGGTAGAAGTTCCACTAGGACATCTCTGTTATGGAAACAAGATATCAAGGCAGGCACAACTCCAACATGATGGGAGACAGCGGAGAGCCACAAACGCAAAAGCAAGTGCCTGAAACATGTCTCAACTGTAAATGTGTGTTGAACAAGGACTCTAGTGAATTACTGTATGTGTAATAGTATATGTTGTTGCAACATAAAACCTAATTTTTGTAATGTCATGGAACTATGAGGCAAAAGTTAGTTATGAATACAGATTACATAGTAACTGCGGAATGAGAGAATGTAGCTAATTGCGTCTATACGCATAATTAACCTAAGATCTTGATGTCCTAGGCAGAATGGGACTTCAGATTTGCATTCAGCGCACTTGATTTAGTATAGGACAAATAGATTAGACCAAATAGCAGACAAAATGTATTTTTTTGTGATGCAGTGTATTTGGAAAATGCAATGATAGCTGTGAAATAAATATTTTTAATCCAATTGTGTTGGTGATATGGGCCCCCTGGATGAAGTAGACCTGAAGGATCCTTCTAATAACCCCTGTGTATAGTTGTTTTTGAAGATTTACCATAATATGCACTGTTTACAACTAATGAGTCGTCAGACTGTTTAATTGATTCTCTGTAGATCCTTAAAGCAAAATATGCATCTCCCTCAAGATGATCGCAGTTTGCAAAAGAGCAATCCCTTTGGGGTTGAAACAATAAGTGATTGTTGTTTCTCTTGATACATTGTTTGTTTTTCTTTTTATCTTCTCAATTGTAATTTACCCTATCTAATAATTGGGATTTTCTAGCTGTATTTTTATTTTTTCTTCTGTTTACCCAATAAAACAGAAGTATGTTTTTGTAGTCAATGTAAAAAAAAAAAAAAAAGTAAAAACTACTAATCTACTTTTGTTACTCCTTTCAACAATTCACCAGCTAAGCTTTTCCTTTTCTATCCTCTGTCCACTGCAAATTTTCTAGGGACAAATTATGAGGTCAACATCTCTGTTACAGCCAGCTGGTTTGACCTGGTTTGGTTTGTAAAATGTAATGCCCGGTCAGCACATCTGCTTTCTGTTGCTGGAAATAGTCTTTCTTGAGCATTTCCAGTTTCCAGGAGTACTAATGAGCACTGTGCACACAGCACCATTCTATCCTATGGAGAGGTTAGAGGGAGTATGAGTGGGTGGCACCCCGCTGCGCTCCCAGTTATAGGAAAGCACAGGATGGACTGATGCACAACATCTCTAACACAATGTATGTGTATGGAACATTTGTCTGCTTTACTCTACTAAAAGTCACAGTGTGTGTATATATATATATATATATATATTACATATCTTCATACAAAACCCACATGTTCTTGATGCATTGAAGTACATTTATTTGGATGACCAAGTCATTTATAGTAATTTAGATTATCCTGGGAAGTAAAACCTAAAGTTAGGCATTTATGTACATTACAATCACTACTCAATTACTATTACACATTACTAATTACTAATTCTACAGTCACAATTCTAGAACCTCATTGCTTATACTGCTGCTTTGTTTACATTCCATACCAATTATATTACAACCCATATAGACAAAGTATTATCATTTGGTACCCCTTTATACTTTTTTTACTCATACCCCATATTAAATGTTCTTTGAAAGAGACCAGTGCATTGATTTTTTTAGTTTGTAATTATGGTAAACAGAATGATATACAAGATAATACACTTGTGTCCGGGGCATTAAGACCATGTAAACTTGTGAAATGAAGCCTCAAATGTACATGAACTTCTCGTTAACCATTAAACTACACTAACAGATAAAACCCTCTTTGTGAGCTGATGAGTTTACAGGCTAAGCTAATTAGCTCCATCCTTCTTTGCCTAGTAAGTTATTAATACACAAAGCAGTGCCGCACACCTGGCTAGGAGAAATGTGAGCGGAACTTGGCAATAAATGATATATGCAAAACTGCTGACTAGGAAAGTAAATGTGAATTCTGGTTCTAGAGATTTGAGTTTCTGTGGAACATTATCCAGATGGTAAATAGATTAGTACAGGTGTGTGTAGTATAAATAATATATTTGTATGTGTGTATATAGGGTAGATATTGGGGCAGCACAGTGGTTCAGGTTAGTGCTCTCAGCCAGGACACTATCTGAATGGAGTTTGCAGGTTCTCCCGTGTTTTTGTGGGTTTCCTCCGGGTACTCCGGTTCCTCTCACATTCAAAAAACATGCAGTTAGGTTAATTGGCTTCCTGACAAAATTGACCTTAGACTGTATTAAAGACATATGACTGAGGTAGGGACATTAGGTTGTGAGCTCCTTTGAGGGACAACTAGTGACATGACTATGGACTTTGTACAGCGCTGCGTAATATGTCAGGGCTATATAAATTCTGTAATAATAATATATATTCATATAACCTAGCCACATAAATCTCCACATTGAACAGGCCTAACAGCCAGGTGTTATTATTCATGGCACTAGACAGGAGTTGTGTATTTCTGTGCTAAAACAAAATCACCCTTATGTCAATAACAACTTCCCTTCTATACTGGTGCTTATTAATTGTTTATCATCATGGGTGTAACCATAGTATAAAGAGTAAAACATTTGTAGAACATTATTGAGTATCTTTTTCGTTTGTAGCTGGTTTAAGGGGATAATACATGAGGAAATATGCAAGTGTTAATAAATGTAAAAGAAGGTTTTTTGTTTTTTTTTTTCTGTTTTTATGCTTTATATATTTTTTATGCTTTAGGAAGGAAAGGCTTGCAGTATTCGAGAGCTCCCTCTTGTGGTTATACTGCAAATCAGTCTGTATTACACTAAATATATATGAATATATAGTTCTATCACAATGAACAGAATGTTTGTTTGTAAAAAGTCACAGCAAAATAAAAAAAAGTAAAAGGATAAATGCTAAATAATGTTCTTATGAAAAATACAATGATTTTAAATGTAAATCTCTTATCTCTTTTAAAGCTGTTCCTCCTAATTAAAAGGGAGGTGAGGTATAACTGTATTTAGGTTTACTGCACCAGCCTTGATTTTTTTTTTTCTTTTCTGATAATAATTTGGTTTGGTAGATATAAACCTGTGTGTATTCCTCAATTGCAGATTTCCTTTCATGACGAGCAACCATTTTTTTCCCCACTGTTAGATATTTGAATGGTGGTATTTTCGGAAGTATGGAACATCATTCATTGAACAAGTCTCTGTAAGTCACTTGCGCCCTTTATTGGGAGGCGTTGACAGCAGCGCACCAAGTAACTCAAATACAAGTAATGGAGATGCTGATTCAAGTCGACAAAGTGTCTCAGGTATGAGCCGTTTACTCTGAGAACCGCTAAGCTTTCCTTAGATTCTAATATGAACAGAGGATCCGTACCCTATTCTATCTGTTTGTAGCAGTGCTTTTACATTATGGACATAATTTTAATTTCCAAAAAGAAATCTGACAATGATTATACAACTTGTAATAAAACCATGAATAGACATGTATATGCCAGTATTATTATCACCTACCAGGATTCCTAATTCACAGGGTAGCAGCAATAACCCACTTTCATTGAGGACATTGTCAGCATTGCTAACACCTTTTACCTGGAGTAGGTGACAGCAGTGACAACCTTTTTTTTATGGTGTTTTATGCCCCCACCCCTCCTAAAATGCATGTGCGTGCAATCACACTCACTTATTGCCTGCAATATTTGGAATCGTCTTGCATTGGTGACCAATGGCACATAATATCCCCCATTTGCAGCAACCATTAGAATATGTTGCAGGTTTACTTTATTGGAATTTGACCTATATTTGTATGTAGAAAGAAGTTGTTCTGACACTAAAAAAATGAGAAGCATGTTATCAGTTTAATAAACACTTTACACTGTCCTTTCAAATATATGAGGAATCCTACATATGTTCATAGTGTTTCCTCTGATATATCTTATGTAACAGGAAATATCAACTATAAAATGTGGGCTTTGTTATGTTTTATTTTAACCTTGTGTTTTTTTGTTTTAGAGTGTAAAGTATGGCGAAATCCCTTAAATCTGTTTCGAGGAGCAGAATATAATAGGTAAAGGTTTCTACTAATGTATCCTAAGCTTCCACCTACTAAAAAATGTCACACTCAATCTTCATGCCTTTGTGTAACATATTGTAGTTATTACGTGGTTTCGTGCATGTATTTCTAATATAAAGCATTTCATAGCTTTTACCTGCAGCCATATCTTTCTGTTTTCAATAAATTTGACCTTGCAATTTCCTTTGTGTGTTGTTTTTGGAGAAAAATTGAGAGAATAAAATGGAGGAATGATCCATTAAACACCCCAAGTTTCCAAGTAGAAGAAAGGCATAAATCACAATACTAACCTATGTATAGTGAGGCTAGGAAATACATAGTACAAAGGATTGTATTTAGCTTTATATCATGCAGAAATCTGCATTTCCCAGATCATACATAATTCTCTTTTTAGCCTGAAATATCTAAGGAGTTGTCATTTTGATGGCATTCACAACATTTCTTCAAATTGTAGTGCATTACATGGAGTTTAAATGCACAGATTCGTTCAGTTTATTTGTCATAAATGCTCCCTCTTTGTTCCTTGTCAGTTTTTTTTAATTCATAAAGAAACATTTTACTTTGTAATTATACCCTATATATAATAAATAACATTTGAATAATGTCTTCTTAATACTAGTTTACCTCTACAGTTGTGTGCAATTGTTATTTATGTTCATATTTTTGTGTGGATTGAATTATTTCATATGTCTCTGTACAAAAACCGTACATGAGGTGACCACTACTTATCATACTTTACTTTTACATAACCATATCTGCTTACATTTTTGTTATTTGCGTACATTTTGATAGCAGGAGCTTACACACAGCAGACCACTGAATAGTGTCCAAATTGCTCTGCACATATTACAACGAGCCCCCTGTTATTTATTTTTTTATGCACAACTCTGCTCCAGTTATCACTTCTGTTTAATTTTTTAATAGGTGGACAGATAATTAATCCCTGACTTGCTGTGTTTATTTTATGGCTGTTGAGCATGAAAACTATGGTAACTAGTGTACATATGAAACAGTTGCTCTGTACATGACAAGTACACTTCTATTACTTTGTGTGCCAGCCAGTATTGGCAATTGCTTGTGTGTAACAGCCCTTACAATTAGTTGTGCAAACTCCTATTGTCTGCTTAAATATCACAGGGGGTTGGAGCACGAAGGGGCTGACACAGATGTGAACACATCTAGAAAATGGTCAGATTCACACAAAATGGGTAGCATAAGGGAAAAAAAGGTAGAAAGACATCCCAGGTGCGTATCCTGCATTTTCAGTTAAAAAGTAAGGTCTAGTGACAGGGTCTCTTTATAGCAAACATATGGCTTTGCAGGATAAAATAATGTGTTTGATTTAATTCCGTTTTCCTCCAACCTGCTAGATTGCTAGGAATCTCATGTGGTCTCCAGCCACCCTTTGGCTTCTTGACATAGGCAGTGACAGAGATTCTTCCAGTTGACCAGTAGTAAGTTTGGCATTTAAATATAATGCATTTGCCTTTGAACTATTTCCCCAACTAAATATTATTTAGGAGATATCACTATGCTCATACACTATGGTAATATACATGTCCAGGTTTCCCATGATTTGTCATTGTTTTACAGATACACATGGGTTACAGGAAGAGAACCGTTGACCTATTATGATATGAATCTTTCAGCACAAGATCATCAAACGTTCTTTACATGTGACACTGATCACATGCGACCAGCGGATGCAAGTAAGTTTATACTGCACACCATTGTGTTCTAAATATTATCAAGACTGCAGTAAAATGCTGCAAAGTGTTCAGGTGTTTTCCTTGTGATAGGTAAATCTATTCGCTCTTCCTAATACTGTTTTCCTGAATAAGCACTATATGTATTTGGATAAAGGTAGGCGAATTACCTGTCCTAAATAATATTTACACAGGATTAGATTTATTTTGAGATCCAGCATTGAGTTGACTAGATTTACTAATGTTATCTGTATATATTTTTGATTTACTAACCCCATATTTGATTTTTAAAAAACATGGATGTATTTTACTATGGTAATATAAAGATATATGATGTGGTTAATTCATTGGCTTGTTAACCAATCAAGTTGCAGTTTAGTGTTCAGCAAATGCTGATGACTTTGGAATACAGTTCCATCATTCTTTCCCTTTTTGTTATACAAAGTACTCTGTGTTCTCATGTCCATACATGGAGGTTAAACACCTCTGTATATGCAGTTATACAATTATAGCAAAGCTCTGTTTATGGTGGTTCTGCACAGAATGTCAGTATGACCATTTCTGTCCTTACAGAAAGTTATTAAGGAAAACTGTTTCTCCTTTTAAAAAAACATGAATTTGTTTTATATTATTACTACATAAATATTAAGTGTAAGTCTATACTGTATATATCTCCAGGAATATGGTAAATCTACATTTATGAAACAGAATTAAAATGTCTTTCTACTGATAGGAATATTTTCGGGTAAAAGATTCATGTACAGATGTATGATAAGAATTTTTCTATTTGAGATGTTCATATTACTGTTGTACTATAACCAAGAATAATTGTATATAATATATGCTGATATGTATAGCTGTAAGGTAATGCCTGTAATAGTGGATTATGTGTTGTCATTAACTACATCATTTACACTTCATTAGAAGCTATAAATGTTTTTCTTGCCTTTTTGTCGTTAAACAGTAATGCAAAAAGCTTGGCGAGAAAGAAACCCACAAGCCAGAATTTCAGCTGCACATGAAGCTCTAGAATTAAATGAGTGAGTAGCCATGTACAAATGGACAACACATCTGTTCATGAGTATTAATAGTTTCTTGAGGGTATTATTCAGAGAAAGTTATTATTATATAAAAAAAATTATATATATATATATATATATATGTGTGGCAATGCTATAGAGGTAAGACGTAGGAGGATGGGTGGTTAGTGCAGAGATCATTCATGCAGAGGAAGAGCTTCATTTCTGCCAACCCTAGGAATGTAGAATTGCTGTTTGAGCATATGGAGCCTTCCCTATTTTATACTTCTGTAATACCTTTGCAGGATGTCTGTATGTATAGAAGTTTAAGTACAATGTTTCTGGGTGCTTTATGAGCTAAGAATAGCAACCTATTGTTTTTCCCCAGTAAAGATTGATGTAGTGTTAGCATGAAACTTCATTCTGCATACAGATAAGATGAAGAGACGACTTGCTCTTTTATAATAAAGTGGGGACATTTTTGTCTTTGCAATTCTCTGCAGATGTGCTACTGCATTTATTCTTCTTGCTGAGGAAGAGGCAACTACTATTGTGGAAGCAGAGAAGTTGTTTAAGCAAGCACTTAAAGCCGGGGAAGGCTGCTACAGAAGAAGTCAACAGTTACAGCATCACGGTGCTCAGTATGAAGCTCAGCACAGTAAGAGCCATCTTTTCTATAGCACAAACTGCTTCATCAGGCTTTATGATCCTATATAAATGAAAAATGTCATATGTTAGGGTGAAAACCCCTTTGTAGACTCTGACCTGTGCTTATCTTCTGGAGATAATGAGGTGAACAGGGGGAATAAATGCACAGTAATGCAGCAATTGGTTCTGTTTCTTGCAGCAAATCATGATTGCATCGGACTGAATGAAAACTCTATAATTTCTTATATAATTATCCCATCTGCTGTATATTTTCACTTGCCTAAAAGCCACAAACGTCTGAAACAATGTCACAACAATATTGGAGCAAATCTGTAAAAAACAAAAAAACACAATTTTAATTTTACTGAAATCACAATAGTAACTAAAATATGTATTCACCTAAATAAATGTTAGCTTTTCATTTGAATGCTGGTGTAGGAATTTCTTTGCTGTCATGTTGTGCAGTCACATACTGGGACATTTTCTAAGTGATAGTTTAACATTATATTTTGACAGAATTACATATGGTCATATACTTCTTATTTAAGTGGATTAAATCAAATAATCAGTTTATTATTGCCTACTTAAGTGCAGTTCATGACATGTATGACCCAGAAAAGTAGCCTTTCGGTCACCAAAGAACAATTGAGTATATAAAGTTGGGTCAGATGCTTTGTGTTGTTGAAATACATATTTATAGGTTCCACTCTTATTTTGTAAATTCAGTATCTTGATGGGATTTGTTTTTCTAAGGGTGGTGCTATTACGGTATAAAGGAAACTAAGATGGTCCTGTAAATGTGTTTGATGATTTAATTTTAATAATATCCCTTCATCAAATTCTGTTCAATATGGTAAAATTGTACTTGTACTTACGCATGTAGATTTCATATTTGAATGTGTTTACCATGAGCCCTAACTTTGGAAACAACTTGATACTAAAATTAGGAAGTACTTTAACTTTAGGGACTGCAGAGTCCATAATATTCTAAATGCAATATATAAGCATACTTCATATTACATGCATGGTATGTATGTGCGGCTTCTAACAATTTTTTTTTTACATGTTTCAGGACGGGACACTAATGTACTTGTATACATTAAAAGGAGATTAGCAATGTGTGCAAGAAAGCTGGGCAGAACAAGGGAAGCAGTAAAAATGATGAGAGATGTAAGTGGTTTTCTTGATTGATCTATTTTAATTATCCTTGTTCACAAAAAAACTGTAATCTGTTCACAGATGTTTTACATGCATAACCATTTTCTTTCATAGGTTATATTCTTAACATCCAGGGACATCCCAGAATCATTATTCTCCATGCATTGCTGGTTCTAAGTATTCATCCTCGAATTTTACATTTACAATGTATGTAAAAGCAGTTTTTTTTAATAAAGTGGGGACAGGTCAGACTTTTTGTCAGGTTTTTACTGCTGTCTGTGTTCTTGCTGAGCAGATTTTTCCTTTCGTTTGTCCTGTTGACCACTTTAAGTAAGAAAAGAAAGTTGGAGGAAACATATGAGCAACAGTTGATCTGTTTGGGTACAGCTGTTACTATGAAACTTCTCGGGTATAAAAATATTGCTAATTTTTGGAGCGAGTGCCTGTTATGTCTTTAGGACAGGAAGTAGTTTTGTCCCTGCTCTATTCAACACAAAAAGGCAGAACTTCTATCTCCAGGGACTCTGTTGATCCTTTGTAATCTGGTGCATATCATAGGAGGTACAGCACAGTGTTATAGCCATCCACAGCTATTTTATTTTAAAATTACAGAGAAGAAGCACATATAATGGATTTTCATCCTAACTCCAGTGCACCACCGGAGGTAGAGAAACATGAAAAGTGATTGAAACTAAGTGGGAAACTAGTTAGGGTTTTTTTTTTTCTGTACTTCTCAGAACGTGAAATCTAAACATGAAGTACAACTCAAGGAATGGTTCAACCTTGATTCTTAAGAGCCCAGGCTGTCATGGTCCCCTAGAAGCCCAATCACATGCCGCTTGGTTATGTAGTATGCTAAGTTAAATGCAGTGTACCCTATATGAAATAACATTTGTCAGTCCTGTCTCTGGGCTATCTGCCTGCAAAGAATATGTATTTCGGATAGCAAGTAGTAAGTGAGGACAGAAGAGATTCTATGTGCATGTTGCATTACCACAATGGTGATTCTGTAGTGATTCTCTGATGTTAGAGTGTTTGCTGAAAAGGTTGGAGTAGAAAAGAAGGATTATAGCCGCTAATAGATGTTCAGGATTAGGCTGTAAACACCTTCATTGTTTACCTATTCCTCTACATTCAACATATTTTCTTTCACAGTGTAATAAAAAGTTTTTATTTATCACCAAATGTGGAGTTTCTCCAGAACTCTATGTATGTTTTCTGTGAGCTACCTACTGGATGCATGTAGGTTTATTCTTTTAGCTCCATTCTGTGTGACCTTGATGGATATTAAGAATGTGGAACTTTGTACAAATGTAGGCACTCCAATACAGTCAGATTACACAGAAAAAAATTCCATCAGGTGAATAAAACAATTTTGTTTGGATAAAGAGACTTTTTAACTATAATATTTCATGTGTAGCAATTTTATGTTTGTGTAGCAAATATACCAACAATTAATATACATAAATGTGCCCCTCAAAGTTCAATCAAATAAAATCAGAAATTACTATGTTCATACAAAACAAGTAATGAAAGTGCTGATCCCATCAGTCATCTAATAATGATAAGGAAGAAATGCATTGTGGGTTGGCCTGTACTGCTAGTTAAATGAGTGGAATAAAATATTGGTTCAGAACTGTGTGGGGAAAACTATTGTAAATCAGAAGCAGGGATATAGAGGAAGGAGTTTCCTGGAAAGGCCAAGAATAATATGAAGTAAAGTACTAAGATGTGCAACATGATGTAATAACTGTGTACATGTGTCACTTATTAAGAAGGTCCATGTCTAGCTAGGTTCCCTTGTAATATAAATATTCCTGAAATATATGCTTGGTCTGCTGTATTATGGTAATCTGTAGAGTAATTCTCCAGTATATTGCTTAAGCAAAGATTCATGCTAAAGAAAACTGCACTCTTGTCTTATTTCTTCTAGTTAATGAAGGAGTTCCCACTGCTGAGCATGTTTAATATTCATGAGAACTTATTTGAAGCTCTGTTAGAGCTCCAGGCATATGCAGATGTGCAAGCAGTTTTAGCAAAATATGATGGTAAGTTCAGTTCTTTTACTTCTGTACAGTGATCAAAGATAATATGTATTTGTCATAGCTTTTATTAGGTGTATAGGCCTCTGTGTAAACATGACATTATTTAGAATCTTAAAGAAAAACTAATCTCTGGAAGCTGTGCCCAAAAAGTCAGGCAGGGGACTAGTCATCATTAATGCCTGTGGTCTTCCTGCAGCTGATCTTTTACTTGTTCTGCATTGTATTCTTTATGGAAAGATAGCCACCCTGGTAGAGGCAGGGCTTCACTTCCTCCAGCATGGAGAACAGTAAGCAAAACCCCTTCTGCATAATTGCAGCTTAAATTTAAATAGAAGAAGCACTTTGTAAGCTCCAATGTGCAGCTATGTATTAGCACTGTTTACCCTGAACGCCCGATCATCTATGCTATCATGTGGCAGGAAGGGGAATTGTTCATCCATACCTGAAAGTATCAAGTATATTCATTTGCTTTCAAGCAGCAGGGGAAGTTAAGGAAGGTGAAGCTTAGCTGTGGGGCCAGAACAGACGTGCAAAATCTGTTGCTCTTCTCTGCACAAGTACAGCATAGGTTCTCTTTGCGTGTGTTTTTTTTTTTTTTTTAACCAGGCATTTTACACCACTGGTACCAATGTTTATTTCTGGTCGCATACTCTCAGTGATTGCCAGTTTTCCTGCTGCATTTTTTAGACTTCTAATAGGCATCTTCATTCAGGAGTTGAGATTGCTGGATTTTTCTTACATAGGCCCAAATATTTTTTTAAAACAAGTTAAGTCTGCATAGTCAAGACAGGGTTTTGATTTCCTTCTTTTTCTTGTAGATTTTCACTTTGAAATTGCTGTATTGATTCTATCATCAATAGAACTACAGAATTTGTCTACTTTTAGATTCAATTGACAAACCACAATTTAGGGTAATAATGTAAACATTTAATAAACTTGTTTTTTTTAGAAAACATTTTACATGTCATTTTACTGTAATTATGACATGCTTTCCATAAGTCTTGTCTTCTCATTTCCACAGATATCAGTTTACCAAAATCTGCAACAATATGTTACACAGCTGCACTACTCAAAGCAAGAGCAGTATCAGACAAGTGAGTACAATCACAAGCTTATAATACCCACAAAGGGCATAATGCCTTTAAAAGTGTCAATTTATACTTAATTTATACTTTTACATACTGCAAATAGCAACCCATGTTACTTGATGTCCATCATTGCGGTTCTCACCAAAGGAAAGCAATATCCTTTCAACCCCACCTCCTGATCCTACAGAGAACTCAAATCTTCAAAACCCCACTCAATGGAACTTAAGAAACACCATTTGCTTCGTGTCTTGGGCAAAATTTAAAAACGTGTTCTCTCTAGTCACTCCCTGGAAATGCGTCGGTGCTATTATTACATCACCTGATGCTGCCCAGACTGACAAACAAATACTTTTGATTTAATAGCTGAGTTTTTTTGTCTTTTTATTTATTTAAATGTTACACTGTTTGCAAAAGAAAAAACTTCTCTTCTTTCTGGTTTTATATCTCCAACCTTTATTAGGACCTGAAACTAGTTTCCTTTCACATTCACTTTCCTAGCTAAACTGAAATGTTGGCAGTCTAAATAAGGATTAAAAAAACTATTTGTATAATAGCGAACATTTAACAAGGACACTGGTGAAGGTGTTTAAAGTCTTGCAATATGTTAGAAAAGATTCCTTCTCTAGATCCATGCATACTGCAAATAGATGATATCTACGGAAATAAAAGGAAGGACAGCAGTCACGTTAGGATTTCAAACTTTTGTCAGTTATGCTACCTTGCAGTTTAAATGTCACATTATTTCCTAAAGTGCATACATATATATATATATATTTTTGTGTGTGTGTATTTATGTACACATATACACATAAGAGTTCAGTATGTAATTCAAAGAGGTTTGATTTAATATAAAATCTGCTGTCGAGTTTTTTTTTCTTTCTATTACCTAAAACGTGTATATTGTCCAATTAGGGATTACTGTTGCAAGTTAATTTGTATCTGGCTGGACTGGCGGACTGGTATGTGTAGGTCTTTTTAGGCGGGTTATCAACAATAGAGTTCTCTCTGTAGGTGAAATAGTTATTCGCTAGTTAAATTACTGTTGGTATACATGATCTCTGCAATGTAAGACAATGTCATTTTTCTTGACAAGTGTCTGCAGAATATCCAACCACCTTCCAGGGCCTGCTGGAGCTCAGTTCTCAGTTGTGGATCACTAGGCCCTAATACTCTCATGCCAAAGGCCCGGTGACTTTGCTCTCTATCTAAGCTTAGGGAGCATGGGCCTTACAGGGTTTTTCGGTTTGCCAACACTGTTGTTTTGCCTATTTAGGGTGATGTGAACCTTATATGACACACTGCAGAGAATCTGAGAGATCTTTGTGGTTCATATCCAGCCTATATAGGTGTTAGACTTGTTAGGCAGCATGTGGTTCAGTATGTGCTATCTTGGAAAAACAAGTAATTTTTTATTTCTTTGCATTTTTTGTTGTTGTTTTTGTTCTGTAGATCGACCAATACCTGCAACATCTTTCCTCCCTACACAGCGACTCCAGCTTGGGAGGGCAGGGCAATGGTTGTCACAGCTTTCCCTGTGGTGTCTGCCTGCCAAGTACAACTCTGGAGTTTGCAGTGAGGTGAGAAAGAAATTGCATGGTCTGGTTTACTTCCAGTATAGTAGGGTAGAAATGTCACCAGTATAATGGAATATATGCTGAAACAGAAGTAGGTGCACCCCACCTCTTCTTCACTGGATATCACTGCTGTTATAAGCAAATGACCAAAGGGCAAACTAATGGCCCTCACTATACTGCCCCTTATATATCATATGTTCTTCTATGTTCCCTTAGTAAAGAATATTATAGAATATGGCTAGAAAATAATACTATTGTGTTTTGTTTTTTTTTTTTCTTCTTTTTTCAGATTTTCTCCAGAAGCCGCATCTCGGCGGGGGCTGAGTACAGCCGAAATGAACGCTGTAGAGGCCATTCATAGAGCAGTGGAGTTTAATCCACATGTGCCAAAAGTATGTCTGCCTTGCTATTCATAATATCCCGACAGCAGTTTGTTACAGTACATAGTTTGACCACAATATTAAATTGGGTATATTATTAGGACAGTTGATTTATGATACAATAAACTAGATTATATACTTTATATAATAGATGGCTGTATGCTTCAAAATAAAAGTTGAACCATGGTTTGACCTATTGTTTATAGTATAAGTTATGGTTTCTACACATTGCCTAAATCTTTCACCTGTGGTGCTTATGCTTAGCTGTGCTTGCAGCTTTGGTAACCCAACTTTGTGTATGGCTATTATTAAGGTAATCCTTACAATGATTGCAGGCAGCTGCTGGACTCGTTATCTACAACTCTGTACATGATCTTAATCGTAAACTTTATGATTCATAACAAATATCTTTTTTTTCAATATCTCTTTTCATAACTTCTTCTTCCCCCAGTATCTTCTTGAAATGAAGAGTTTAATATTGCCCCCTGAACACATTCTGAAGAGAGGGGACAGTGAAGCAATAGCATATGCTTTCTTTCACCTTCAACACTGGAAAAGGGTAGAGGGAGCATTAAACCTCTTACATTGTACGTGGGAAGGGAGTAAGTATTTTGCTCTTTCCTAGAATATATTGGCTGGACATATACTGACTTATTCTACCTGTTCCTATACATACAAACACTCAATTTGCAGATATCTTGTTTTTACTGCATTTTTTTATTGTAGTGCTGAGATTCCTAGACCTCTCAGGCTTCGGGTTCTGGGCAATGTTACTTTTTTGTCTTAGGCACAGCATTTTCTTTTATATTATGGATTTCATGGCTCCAGACCCCACTAGACTTTAGATACTGTGCTATATAAAACTGTAAAGGGGCATCAATTTCCAAAACTATGGTAATTGATTTATTGTTTTAAACTGTGTCAGATGCACAGTGAAACTAAGTAAGTAGGCTCTGTCATTGAAGGATAATTCATCCTTTAGCAATGAGCTGGTCACTTGCCTGTTGAAGATCAGCCATATTGTATAAGCTAAATATAATACCTTGTCATTATTTAGCAGAATGAGTTGTTTTCTATTATCCTTAGATGTAGGAAACCCCTTTAAATGTTTGCAACTACACTTGTAGCAACTACCGTATTTTTCGCCGTATAAGACGCTCCGGAATATAAGACGCACCCAATTTTAAAGGAGGAAAATCTAGAAAAAAAAAGATTCTGAAAGATTATTCCCCTTCTGATCACTCATGTGCCATTCATACCGGTATTCCCCTTCTGATCACTCATGTGCCTTTCAAATTCCCTTTCTGATCACTCTGTTTCATTCAAAATTCCCCTTCTGATCACTCTGTGCTTTTTTTCCACTGTACGGCAGTTAGGACAGGGAACAGCAGGTGGCGCTGTGCCGGCTTCTTTCGCTCTACTTTACAGACAGGAGAAGTCACAATGCTGGCAGAGGAGAGAAGAGACAGACGCTGCATGCAGCCAGAGACACACGCAGGATCGGGTATCGGGTGAGTATATTTTTTAATTATTTTATAACACATTTGTTGTATAGGACGCACTAACTTTTCCCCCCAGTTTTGGGGAAGAAAAAGTGCCTCTTATACGGCAAAAAATACGGTAGCTTGTATCTGAAGTTCCATTTAAGGACTCCAGGTGGCATATTCCCCTTCACAATGTATATTTGTTCAGCTTTCTCTATTGAACATTGCACTTATTATTAATGTGGGAGGACTGCGTGCTATAACATTCAGTTAAGATGAAAACAAATCCCGATGAAATTTGACAATTTCTACTACGTTGACAGAGATGGTGTTCATCAGTAAAGTCCTGTCTGATCACCAGTTTTCTGTTAGTGTCTGCACTTTCAACCTTTATGATTATCTATGCATTGCATATTTATCACATCCTAAGATCAATGACCATGTTTATGACTGATTTATATTGAGCTGGTTTTGCTATTAGTTTTTTTTATGATTGCATAAACCTCCAGTACTACAAATTTACAGTAAATTACACGGTACAAACAAAAATAATGTGCAGTAACCCAAACAGAATTGTTTTGTATATCAGGCATCCTATAAGAAAATGAAAACCTTAAATGTAGTACTAGAATCCAACACATGATGGCAGTGTCATATATTTATTGACACAATCAAAGAACACATTACAGGCAGAACTGATTGCAGCTTCATGTTTTTCTATGGCACCTCCTATAGTGCATGGTTACTGTTTATGGTGTTTTTACTGCAATTTTGGGTACATTTCATGAAGCAAAAATTTTATTGTTCAGTAATTTTATCAATAGGTACAAGAAACTTTTACTGCGGATTACATTGGTGTTGTCCTTCTCCTGACAATGATATTTTATTGGCTAGCATTTTGATCCTCTGAGTGTAGAAAGAAAACACCTCTTGGGGAAAACATTATTTCTACATGAAAAAATCTTGTAGACTCTTCAAAATAAATGAAGCTGTTTTGTTAAGCAGTCTCGTTAGTTTCAAGCAAGTACTGAGAGCCAAACTTTGGTCAGTTGACTAAATACCAATTACAGCTATGTAAGTTACTTGGCCTCACAAAAATAAAAACTTGCTTATCTTTCCTGCAATTAAGCAATACAGATTGACCAATACCTAATGCTAACAGATCTCTAATAGAGCATCAACTAATGAAACCATCACTCTGCTGCATTCTACAGTCAGCAGGCTTTCAAGGTTATTCTGGCCGTGTAGTGCTCTAAAGCTTGACTGGAATTCTGTCCCTGATGTCTGCGAGTCGGAGCTGTTTTATTCAGCTTCTGATCTTTGTCATCTTCAGGGGAACTGAGTGATGATAATGAATCTACAGGAACCTTGGATACCAGTGAAAACATAATGGGTGCTTTAGTTCTTTAGTACTCTTTTGTTGGTTCCTGAATTTATTGATTTTATTATTATTTTAATAATAAACAGGATTTATATAGCGCCAGCATATTACATTGCGCTGTACAATAAATGGGGGATGATTTGTTCTCCTATGCCTATTGATTTGATCTTTTTTGACATTCCTCCAAACCGCCTGTCTGCAGTAACTCCAATGGGAGCCTCTGAAAATTACCCACAAATATGAAATGGTTCCCTGATTTCACTTTTAGCATAATAAATGGCAAAAGTGGTAAAAAAAATGTTACAAAGTCTCTCCATTGTAGCATGTGAAAAATGTCAATCTTACTGAGAATTGGTGCTCTTTTCTGCTTTCATAAATGAGGTGATCAGAAAACGACATTATTTGTGTATTTATAATGGCAAATCTCTGGCCACAGACTTCTAAGAAGTAACTATAAAGCTCCAACTATTGTCACAGGTAATGCAGCCAAATACCCTGGATCTCTCTTACGTGCGTATCCATCATAACTCCTTGAAATTACTATACATTCCTGTTCAATGTCTCTGGTCTTTTCCAAAAAATGTTAATGATGTGTCTGTTTGGACAAAATGTCCTTTTTGTTGTAAACGTCTGCAAAATACTTCACTGAAGGATAATTCATTGGATATAAGAGATGTTTCACTTCCTTCTGGTAATTTACAATATTGTATATTTATATAAACTTCAGCATGTATATATGTGGAATGACGTTTGGCATGTATATATGTGATGGCGCTGCCAGTGAGGACCCTTGCAGGAGGCAGTGGAATGGGCTCAGTAATGTAAAGTCAGACCCAGGTAACAGGAAAACTAAATCAGTTAGGAGCACAGAGGAAGTTTTTCTTGTTGACAAATACAATTTAGATGTAGGGAGGGCTTTTAAGCTTAAGATGAAGTACAGGTCTGCTTTAAGCTACGTACACACGTCAGATTTTTATCGCCCGATAATCGGCATCGGGCGAAAATCTGCCGTGTGTACATCCGGTGTCGTCCATCGTCCGGACGACCGACCTGCCGGATCCACGGACGATGGACGACAGCCGATCCTAATGAAAGGGAAGGGGAGAGCGCGCAGCAGGGTGCCGTTCCATCGTTCTCCCCCTCCCCTCTCCATAGAGCATGAACGGTGCTGTATGTACAGCACCGTTCATGCATCGTGCACTCCCTTGTCGTTGGAAAGGATCGTGAAAGATCCTTTCCAACGACAAAAATTGGAAGTGTGTACGCAGCTTTAGGGTGATACCAATTCTGTTAGGGAAGAATGTAACTGTTTCCCATAGCAAATAGATTTCTGCTTTCATTTTCCAACCCATGATATACACCTAACATTGGGCTTAGGGTCAATGTATTGGGTAGAACTTCTCATTCAGCTCCAGTTTTTGTTGATGATGCTCAGGTTATCTTCTTGGAAGGTGGGCATCCCCTTATAATTGGACACCAGGGGCTTTAATTATAAATTATTCCCCTGTGAATTAATCTGCAATTCATTTTAGGAGAATTCCTCGAGTTCCTAATAAACAGACTCGTTCTGCCACCTAGCGGCCAATCTCAAAAAGTGCACAGCTGTCACAATATGAATGCTATCTGTATAAACAAAAATTGTGAATGAATCCGAAGTTAATAGACAGGGAATTAACATATAATTAGAGCTCTTAGAGGTTTATTTATCCTACTTACCTCCATCCTAAATGTCTGATTGTTAATAAATCACCAATTACTAGGTGAAAATAATTTCATATCTACTATGTTAAGTAATGGTACTATAAATAATTTATTTCATTTCTTAAAAAATGTCCACTAAGTTTTATACCTGTTATATTGCCACTTTTTAGGGCAATAAATTCTGGCAACCAAAAAAATTGTAGACCATTCCAAAAGCTCTTTTCTTCTGCCGCCAACAATCGCTGTGACCTAAGAAAGCAGCAACCAGAATCTGCTGAGCAAGATATTGTAGGGAGCAGCCAGCAAGTGTCTTGGCACTGGGAAGTTGTTTTGCCTCTTTGTTACTGAGTATACTGCAGTTCTAAATCATTTATGGTCTTCAGAATCATCTCATCTTTACCATTCTCGGCTATGGTCGGAGACTGTAGATTCTCATTCTGGTATTGGTCTTTCTCCTAGTAGGGGGTATTTGAGCTGTGCTGCTGGACCATAAATTAGTGGGTTTCTTTTACTTTTTTCTTATTTTACCATCAAATGTCACCTCTGTGTGTATTTTATTTTCTGTGTCTCTCACCGTATCCTAGGGTTTCCCCAGGGGTACTAGTCCCAGTGTTATCCCTATTACTCATCTTCATTGTGGGATGTGACCTCTATTTGTGAGCAGTCTCGCTCATAAAGTTAAAATTCTATTTCTTTTCCTCTCCTGCAAGGTTACCCAGAGTCCCTTTCTGTTAGCCCTACAACCTGGGAAAGTAAAGAGGTCTCCGGCACTATTGCTGCATGTTTTTGAAGCTAGGCCTGCACTACAGGTGCGGTTTGTTAAGGGGCATTTCCCGTTAATCTGGACACAGTCCCTTACTGCCTTGGGATGATTCCTTCCTCTGCTTATGTTTTACCCTTCCAGGGTCCCTTCCTGATCAGGGTATGCTTGTCTACCAGCTCAGGGGTAACATCCTCCCCACTACTAGTTTTTGGTTGGCAGGGTCCGATCCCCTTGAAGCTGGAAGTATAAACTGAGTCTTCCTAGTCCCTCAATGAACACCAAGAAAAAGATTTTACTTTAGGCTGTTACAAAAATCTACTTTTTGGGGTCCAAAAAGAAACAAAGTCTCCTATACGTTTGACATATAAAAGCAGTTGTAACTTTAGTTTCTTTAAATCTGTCCTACAGTGTTTTGAGGTGGGTAAGGGGCAGTGAACATGTGTGTACCCAATTACCTGATCCCAATCGTTTTCAGTCTCTACCTCATTTACTGGTTACCCTTCTAACCCCCAGCCATTTGACCCATATGTTAATATTGATTATTTTTGGGGACCCTAGTCTAGATTGCTACATTTGTGTGTTTGTTCCACATTCTATGTTTGTGTTTTTGTTTATAAAACTGAAACATTTCCATACACAGAAATTGCTTATGAAGACCTTTATATAAGTTATTATAGTAAAGCACTGACTTTGTGAATGTTTAGTTGTGTTAAACAGTTTTTTCATTAATTTTCGGCAGGATATATGATGTTTAGCATAAAATCAGAAACCCTCATAAATATTCAGTTAATGATGTTTGGCACACACAGCAAGGAGGTTTATGTCTTGAAATGTTTGAGTTTAGAGTGATTAAGCTTGATTTTTTTCTAGTTTCACCTTTCACTAGTTGTCCTGAACAGAAGAGACCCTTTGTGTCAGCTTCTCCTATACCTAAGTTTGTGAGATGCAGGGGGCCTTGTGGTCGGCTCTACTTACCTATTTGCATGTGGCTCCTTGCCTATAAGGAGCTGTTCATCTTAGTCTGCTGTTCTCCTGATTTCCAACCATTCTCACGGGAGATGCTAGGAGTCACTTATCATGATTTCCTGAATCATTTCTACCTTTCTGTGAGAGATCAGAACAGTTAATCATTATGTAGAAGAAGCGTGTGGGATATTCCAGCCAATAATTGTGCACAATATTTGGTAACAATACCAAATTACACTTTAAGTTGATTGGAAATTATTCTTGTCTCTATGCCAAATACTATTCCTCTGTAATAAGCCAGATACAACTTTGAACTTTTTTCTTTTTTTAAGGGTTATATGTACAAAATATGCTTTCTGTGTTTTTTTTTTTTTTTAAAGAAAACCTGTCATAAGAGAAACATCTCTGATCTCTATGAAAATGCTCTTTCCCAGGCAGTCATTTTGACCCTATTCCAGATCCCCAATTTAAAGTACTAAAACTAAAAATATGTAAACAAGGACTTCTTTCTTACTTTTCTCTGACCCTCCTGATCGGCATAACAGTTCCAAGGAAGTTACTTTAACCATGGTGTCATTGTGATGGCCGGTCTCACAGCACTTTCAGAGGGAAACTTCAGCCAACTACCCATAAAATTATTTTGGCCACAACTGTAAAATCTTTGGGCTGTATTCTATATGGGGGACTCTGTTCTCTAGTGGGGAAAAATCATCTTGGTAAAATGTGAGACACTGAAATTAGATGGCAAAACTACACCAACTTTATATGCAAAGTGTATCTAAACAATGTACCCTGTTGCAGCTTACCAGTCATTTGATGTATTAGTTTTAATTTTTGGGCTTAGAACATTTTAGCAAGTACAGAAAATTGCAGGATTACCAAATGCAAAGCAAAAGAGAATGCAGCAAGTTTATTATAATAGACTGTTAAACTGCAATATATTACATTTTGTAACAAATTTATCACACTGTAACCACATATGTGATGATATCTGTGCAGTAATGATGTTACTTCCTTGTGATCTGTTCTCCTACATTTTGTATGTAAAATGAGAATCTCTGTGCTATTGGGACCCAGAAAATCATCTATCAGCAAGTTTTTTTTTTCTTCTTTACAAATGCAACTAAAAAGCTAGAAAGGATAAATAAGTCATAAATTGTGATTGTGTGTCAGCAAGGTCTGACACTAGTGTTGCCAACTTGTCTAGGATTGTGGGGCTTGTAATGTAATTGGTTGCTTGAAGACTGGTTTTGGTAGTAGAATCACTCACTGGACAGATTGTTAAATGTCTTGAAATATCTGAGGAAAAGAAATACTTTGAAGGCCATACATTGTGTGAGATGAATGTTGTGTGAGGTAGTGTCCTCCTTTACTGATATCCAAGGTAACTTGCCACTGTATATTCCCAGCATTCCGTACTGAAAAAGGCAGCTGTATATGATTATATCCAATACACGCTGTTTTAATCCCTGCTAAATATATTTCAGATGTTTGATTTATGTATCAAAATAAATGCCATGTGTTAAAAGGAACCTGATTGGGTATTTTATCTTCATAAATAAATCATCGACAGGCTGAAACGCCTATCTGATGACAAGCCATGTAGTAATGTGCACATCAGTGGTCAGACCTAGAGCTGGTTATGGTTAGGATACCTCACAGAGAATCATTTCTTGACATGGCTCACTGTGATCTGACACCCTTTCATTTGTTACTTTGTACATGTAGAGGTGGGTGCACAATGTATCCCTAGGGGAAAATTAAATGGAATGATATATGGAATCTCTGCCTATCAACAACACATTTCAGAGAAGTTATTTTTCTACAAGTTTACAGCAGTAAAATGCAGTTTATGGTTGGTGTATTCCTATTACACTGATGTAGGCATGTAAAACCATTCGTCTCCTCATTCACCACCGCACTGGCAATGGCTTAAAATATTTCAACTTTGAAAAAAAAAATTAAATGCTGTTCTTTATTTTATAGATGCAGTCCTATTACAACATTTTCAAAACCTTTTGTTTTTCAGCATTTAGAATGATTCCATATCCACTAGAAAAAGGTCACCTTTTTTATCCATACCCCATCTGTACAGAGACTGCAGACAGAGAATTACTTCCTTGTAAGTACCATATCTGTGAATATATTCATCATGAAAGGAAAATCTCCTAAAGTTATGTATGCCACTGAATAGGGAGTGCTGGCTCATCACAGGCTGAACTGTACAATTCCTGAGTGCTGGTCTGGTTCATTACATTCCAGCAACTTGGTCAGAAAAAATATTTGCACCATTCCTGTAAAGTTACTTTTCTCGCCTGAAAGGTCTCTAGGATAACACCTGTAGGTGACCCCCCCCACTACTATTTAATAAACAGAAGTTGCTGCAAGCCAAGTGCAGATTTGGAGTTCTAGCATTAGTCTTGGATGTACAGTTGGCCCAGGAGTGTAAAGAAGTCCATGTGAATTACCCTCTATCCTAAAATCGGACAGCCATTAGTGTTTGGAAATGATGACATACACCATAACCTACCAGATTCTACAAATAGGCCTCTGATGTAAAAAGGACTATATTTTCCAATGATTTAATCATGGTTCTGCTTAAGGTTTTTTTTGGCATTTGGTTGCATTACAAATGCATTATCATTACAAGTTTTATATTAGGAATATGAGGGGTAAAAAATATGGCTTTCCAAATATTGACGGCTATAAATTAAGCTTTGGGATTAAACATGGGATCTAGATTATTGGACTGTATGACTCTTGCAAATGATGTGTTTCCAGACTGTGGCCCAAGTAATATCAGGCTCATATCACAAAGAAAAATGTGCTGCTTGTTCCAGTGCTTGAGTTCAAAGGAATACTTTAAGTTACTAACCAAACCTTGTTCTCCATTTCATGGTTTTAGCATTTCATGAAGTGTCAGTCTATCCAAAGAAAGAACTTCCTTTCTTCATACTCTTCACAGCGGGCCTGTGCTCTTTCACAGCAATGCTGGCTCTTCTCACACATCAGTTCCCAGAGCTCATGGGAGTTTTTGCAAAAGCTGTGAGTATGTTTTACTGTTTTATTATTATATTACTACATACTGGTATACTACAACCTGTTTGTAAATTCACTGCTTGGAGAGATTTGGAATGATAAAGCATAGACAATCCTTAATATTGTTAGTGGTAAATGGCATCCAGTGTGTCAGATTGTATTTGGAACTGCACCCAATACATAACATGCCACAAACCACAGTGCACATGCTGATCTAATTTTTGAAATTTGCACAAATGGAATTTTTTTTCCTACTTTGCCAGATATTGGAGGAGTTGCCTTATATGATGACACTAAAGTTACCTTTCGGTTATATAGCATTGTAAAGGTGTATTTTTTCCCCTCCAGCTCTACACCTTTTTATTATGACATTAGAACATATTAACAAAATGAATGAAAATGAGTGTTTACAGACACTGAACAAAAGCTGTGTTTGACCACAGTGCCTATAGTTGTGCTGGGTTTACTCAGAAGCTTCTCGCTGTCATTTTGACAGCCGGGAACTAATGGTAAAAGCAGCAGAGAAGAGGAGATGGTTTGCTATGTACACCAAGAATAGGTCTGAGGTTTTTTGGGGTATATGGAGCACCCGTTGCCAACCTGTGGTTCACAAGAAAATTTTAGTGGTCTGTGGCTCTGGCCGGTGCGCCCCCTAGCGGGGTCAGGAGAAGGATCTCGCTGGAGGGGTACAGCAGCCAGAGCCGCGGACCATGTCTCTCCTGTATGCTCCGCAGGCTCAGGGTGGTAAGCAGGTTGTGTCTCTGTGAAATTAGTGGTCCGTAACGACCAAAAAGTTATCGACCATATATATGAGGATGACCATATATATGAGTTATAGAGGATGCATGGGGCACACAGCTGTTTAAAGGAATTCACAGTTTCAATTGGGTTTAGTTTCCTCTTTGTGTGACATAACACAGTTACAACATTCTCCATATGTCCATAGAAATAGCTTGTGAAGAAGGAAAACCATGTCTTTTCAAATGGAAAGTGAAATCTGACTGATCAAAGAGAAGATAGAAAACTCATATATGAAGAACCTCAAAGATACATCATCTGCTGTTCATAACAAGCCACCATCATTCTGCCTTTTCTCTTTAGTTGTTATCTGCAATAAATATTTGGACATGGATTGCTCAAAGAACCCCTAGCAATGAGCAGTTTGTGCCCCTCAGGCCAGCCTTAATGACCCTGAATCATCATTTTGGCTATTAGTTACTTTAAGGGGTCTCCCATGTTAAAAGGTTGAGGAAAGTCTGTTTTCAAATATTTAAAGAAGCCACATTTGTGTGTGAGCTCTTCTAGGAGTACTGACAGATAACTTTGTAGGAACCACATTGCCACATTTGCAGAATACAGGGCCATAGCAGCCAGTTAGTTTAGGCGATTTATCCTATGCAAAAAAAAAAAATATGTATTTAACCCAACCTGTTGTTATTTGTGAGTAAATGTATAAAGCCTTTACCATTCACTGCAGATGTTTTTACAAACATAAAACACCTGTAGTGAAATGTTTGTCATATTTACTGCTTAAATAAAAACAACTTTGTTGTATATAAAGCTAAAACCTATTTTTTAGCTTTAGATAAGATACCAAAGGCTTTAAATCTGTCAGGCTTGAATTGCTTTCTGTGCTAGGAAGATTCACTCTCACTTTTTGGGATTGGTGACCATTTATCTTGCTGTAGAAATTATTGGAAGTTCAGAATTGTTGATTTGTCACAGATATAGGTGAGAGTGGAAATTTGATTAGGTGACAATTTCTCAAGGCTTTGACATAGGGGCCCTGATTTATTAAAGCTCTCTGAGGCTGGAGAGAATACACTTTCACCAGTGAAGCTGAGTGATCCAACAAACCTGGGATTGATCTGGTCCAGGTAGTAAATAGCAAATGACATTGAAAGAAATCTATTCCAGGTTTGCTGGATCACCTAGCTTCACTGGTGAAAGTGTATTTTCTCCAGCCTCGGAGAGCTTTAATAAGTCAGGCCCAGGAAGTGAAGTGAAATCTGAATATATACAGCAAAAAAACTTAGCAGTCCTTAGATGTGGCAATTGAATGAGACACTTCTGTCCTAGAGTGACAACATTCACTCACTGTGATGTATCTGTGGGGAAGAAGCACTACAGAACACCTTAATAACCTAGAAGGGAGATGGTCTCTAAAAAAAAAAACTGGTTACAAGGTAATGCACATAACAGATTGGAGTCCGCAGAGACACGGAAAATGATCAGCTCACAAGATTTCTGGCAGGATGAAGAGGTATTCTTACATTCTTATCAAACAGATATCAGTGAAAGTTGTATAATAAACTTCTCCTTTATGCTGCCTTATGGTGTGTAAGTGTACTATTAAAGTGGTTCACATACACCCTGTATAAAAATACCTGAAGTGAATCTGTACTTTATAAAACTCATATATGACTTTTTTTTTTGCTTAAATGAATGTCTGCCTTGTTCTTATCTTGTTTACAGTTCCTGAGCACCCTTTTTGCACCTTTAAACTTTGTCATGGAGAAAGTGGAAAGCATACTTCCCTCCAGTCTGTGGCACCAGCTGACTCGGATCTGACACTTATGCAGCACTACAGGATGAATCCAACAACCTGGCCGACCACAAAGCATGACTTTACCAGAAAACCCTGTTATCAGAAAAGACTGTCTGTTCTCAGAAACAAATTGTTTATGTTGTTCATGGGGAAAACACAATGTTCAGTTTTACTAGATTTTGCCTTCAGGGGCAGAACATGATTCTTTCAAATAAACATTTTGTGTATGGCAGCATAATGGCTGTGAGAATTTTATATTGTGGTTCTTCATCATCACGGCAGATATGTGAGGGGTTATAGTCCCCATTTTTACAGAAGATAATACGCTGCTACTGTGGAATCCATGTACCTTTTCAGCAATCAGTGCTGTGATTGCCCTAAATCACCCCATTCCATTCCTTCTCATTATGGCCACATGCGCTACCATTCACTTTCATTACGGTTAGCAATCTCTCACTCGTAAAAGTTTTTTTACTTTTTATACCCAACACATTGATGTGTATGAACTATGTTTTTATCAACCTAAATCATGTACCTGGATTAAACAATGACTGCCAGGCTGCAACTCAGAGCAGATATTGGCTTTTCCAGATTTCTATATTCTAACATGAAGGGACCGTTCTCTTCTCCTGGTCATTAAATGATTTAGCAACGGGCTTTATGTTAAAGATTACAAATTTGAAGCCTGTGTGCAAATACTAAGGATTGAATGTGACACATATCACCCAATTTGTCTTTTATTTCACAGATGTAAAGTGATGGGAGGAATTGATTACTAGGATGTGTGAAATGATTGGACATGTTATCATTTCACATGGTATACACAAGTTCAGTGTTAGAAGAAATAGAAAACGAGCATCTACATTCTGTGCCCTCACAAATCATCAATATGTCACTATGTTTGATGCCATTTTCAATAAACAATACACAGCTTGCAGTATACATTTACTGAAAATTCGACATTTTTTAATAGTTTGACAGCTCAAATATATTTCAATAACTGTTGCAATAATAGGACTCAATTTACAATATAAGTTATTATAATTTAAAAGTGGTATAATAAAGGAATAGAGCGACTCTCTTCAATCCACAGTCATTAGAGAAAGTAGAGACATGGACAACTACATTTTCTCCCTCCAGGCTGCAGCTTTACATGTGTACACGTCCGCAGTCTCCAGGCAGTCTTTACAACGCACAGCGCAGCACCAGTGAAATTTACATTCACACTTTACCATTTTAGTGACACGAGCGGTGTCGTATCCTCTTCCACAGCACATGACCTCACAACTATCCATGCCACGGGATGACTGGTTTCACACTCTGCCAGCTGTTCCAAATGAGCCTAACCCAGAAAAAGAACAAGAGATATTACAAATAAAACTACTATTCTAAAATATGTTTTAGGAAGAATTCTGCCTACAAGTGTAGGACATAGGATTCATTCTGGCAATAAACCCTGTCCAACAACTTTATGGGAGATCTCGCTCAGATTTGGAAACATGTGCTAAGAATTGACAACTTTAGGTGCCACAATGGATTCATGTGTGCCTGTAGAAAACTCACTATATGGCAATGGAGGATACACTCAGTTTTAATTTAATGCAACTAAGTTTTTTAAGCAGATTAGGTCAGAGAGTCCCTGATTTTTTTGTTCAACGAGCTACAGCTTGTTTGTCAGCATTTAACACAAGAGAGATCACAGATGAGCATTTTGATGGTTCATATTGAACAGATAAGGTCAGGGAACTTTAAACATCGTTCTCATATCTAAAGAAGTATATTATAGCTGGGAGTCCAAATGAGCCCAGGATGATATCTACAATAAAAATGTAATGGTTACATTTGCAGCTGTAAGTATTTAACATCCCATTACTGCACCACCATATTACTTATATTAGTAAAGGGATAAAGGGACCTGGCACAGGAAAACATGTAGGCAAACATTTTTGACTAACAATTGTTAAGATGCTGGCTCTTGGTATCTGCCATAACATGCCAATGGTTTCAGTACTTTTGCAGGATCAGTCTGCATTTTCAGCTTTTTATACACTTTACACCTAATGATTATTGATTATTGCTATTGCTGAACTCATTCTAAAGCAGAGGTCACCAACCGGTGGACCCTGAGAAAATTTATAATTAATCTGGTGAATAGCATGTACTGAAAAGAAAGTCGACATGAAAGACATTTAACAACCACTACTACAGATTCAACTTTAAAAATGTTAGTTGTCTGGCTGTCATGCTTCTGCTTTGAATTTAGTAAGATTGTTTCTGGTCAGTACCTAAAATATATTCAAATTGGATAAAGCCAATGGTGAAGCCACTAGGCCAGAATCTTTAAATATTACAACTGAACATGTATAGCCACAATGGGCCTGATTTATGAAAGCTCACCAAGGCTGGAGAGAATACACTTTCAGAAGTGAAGCTGGGTGATACAGAAAACATGGAATAGTTTTTTTTAAAAATCATTTGCTAGCTAATGTTTTGAATCCTGGACCAGATCCATTCCAGGTTTGCTGGATAACCCAGCTTCACTAATGAAAGTGTATTCTCTCCAGCCTTGGAGAGCTTTCATAAATCAGGGCCACAATAATGAAATAACTTTAAAAACAACACAAAATCATTTCCAAATTTGCCAGATCACCCAGGTTCACCCGTGATAGTCTACCTGTAGTGGTATTATACAGAGAATGGGAAGCTGTATGTCTAGACTTTCTGTGTCCCAGATTTCCAATACCCCTAAAATGTCTTTCCAGTTTTCCCTGTGGGGTGTCACATCTTCACAGCCCCCCTCCCCCTCCAAATTTATAGCTTTGCAATCTAACAACTCATATGTCTAAAATGAGTTTGATTTCCAATGCCCAGTTCCTCACAACGCATTCTTGGCTTTGATGTTATGATTCCCCCTCAAAAAACAAATGCAGCCATAATGTCCCCACCCTTGTACAAATTCAACCAACATCTTCTCTTATACCAAGCCCCCCATTATGTAAAGCTGTATCATAGTGTCCTGGTATGTCTTGAATTTTATCAAGCCCCCCCATTATGTCCTCTTCACATAGAAAGTGCCCCATTTGAATGAAATAAGCCATGGCACTCCACAGATCACGCTGACACTGAATCCCAGAAAACCTGAACAAGCTAGCTATGAAGGTTGACTACATTCCAGCTTCTGCTACTGACCAGCAATTCAGAATGAAAGCCAAAAGTACTAGCCCAAAGCTGGAGATTTCACACCATGGACCAATGTTAATAACAAGTTGAATAAAAGTCATTATGTGTCACATATGAAGCCAGAGCTATGATAAACTCTATGCTTGGATGACACCAAAATGTATAGAGTCAAACTTTTGCTGTTCAGGGTAATTTTTCTAAGTCATTACCCCATTACAAATAAATAGTGTCAGGTTCTGACATTCAGTGTTGTCTAGAATACATATCGGCATACCTATAATTGGGATCACATTTCATGGTAAGAAGATGCAGACACCCAATAGCTTCCCCAGTGCAGCTATCAGCCAGGTATCAGCCATTCATCATCAGAAAATTTAGAACATGTGCTTCCTAAATCCTAGTAAGGCAACACAGAATGTAATCTTATTTCTACACCAAGATGATAAAATAACAATCCCTTGCCATATAAACAATGCAAACTATTCCAAGTATTTTTTTCCCAACTAACCCAAAACACCAGGACTATCTAAAGCTGTATAAGGAGGCCTTAGCTATCAACATGTTCAAATATTTTCTAGGAAAATTTTCATTGAACCCATTTGTGCTTTAAAGCTATTGATGCTTGGGTGCCTAGGCCAAGTTTAGCAGTATTGGGATGTGTCCGTTAAGAAGTATAAAAAGCCAAAAAAAGTTTTTTTAATCTCATCAATTATTATAAAAGTAACAGTGTTTATTTTCAGGCTGAAGGCTTATGTCATCAGTGAAGCCACTAGCTTGGCAGACATATTCAGCACGGCTGACTAGTTTGGTATGAAACTGGAGCCGCCAGCGGCAGTAGGGATTGAGAGCCACTGCCAGGCAGTGACAGGTTGTCGCTCGTAAGAGGGGGTCATTTTATATATTCAAAGCACGCAACATCAATGTGTTGCCAACAAGGAGTTAGGAAGCAATAACATATTAAATATATATATAATGAAATAGTGAGATTACCCACAATAGATAATATACATGCAGATAAATACAAACAACATAGTAATAAAACAAGCTTCTGCTTTGGCATCCCGAATTCAAATGTCATGATTTCAGGTCACAGACTTTTATATACTAATAGATCAAAGCACAATTACTCTCTCCAGGTAAGTATGAGGGGGCGTCCTAACATTTCCCTGGACATGTTTAGACTTAGGAAAAAGCTTTAAAACCACATAACTATATAGAGGTTATGTGACACAAATGCTCAAATTTTAATATTTTTATTACACAGTATTTATATAGCGCCATCATATTACACAGCGCTGTACAAAGTCCATAGTCATGTCGCTAACTGTCCCTCAAAGGAGCTCACAATCTAATGTGCCTACCATAGTCATATGTAATTTTTTTCTTATTTTTTTTTTTTGGAAGGGTCAATTAACCTAACTACATGTTTTTGGAATGTGGGAGGAAAACCGGAGAACTGGAGTACCCAGAGGAAACCCACACAGACATGAAGAGAACCTGCAAACTCCATGCAGATATTGCCCTAGCCGGGGACCTAGTACTGCAAAGTCAAGAGTGCTAACCACTGAGCCACTGTGCTGCAGTGATTGTTACATGTAAATATCTATGTTCAGGGCCTAAACATAGATACTGGAAACAGGTAGTCTTTGATCAACCTAAATTAAGAATAATATTCTAATGATATTTGCAGATGCTGAGAAGTTATTTATTAGTATTCAATATACAGTAGGACTATATTATGGAAGATCGTTTTGAAGAGATTTGGTATAAAGGGTAATTATGTTTACTGTCCTATAAACTGAACATTAGTACTAAATTGTCAAATATCAGACCTAGTCATGAATAAAAGTGGGGTAAAGCAAGCATGTCCAACCTTTGGTATTTGCCCATGTGCACATAAATATTTCCTTGGATTACAGTGGGCACTAAATCAGGTAAAGTGTTTTTGTGTGCCTTAGGTCTACTTTAGTGCATCTCTAAACCAGGACTGTGTTTGCCCAAAATATTGGATTACGTTTTGTTGAAAGATATAAAATAATTTCAGGTAAGTCAGAATATTTATAGTTAAATAAGCGTAATAAGAATATGGCTCCTGGTGGAGACTACACATAAAGAATCAGCTACCTAGGATTATTTTTTTTTGCAAATAACTGGGATATACAATCTTACTTTTTCCCTGTTTTTAATACTATTCATAAACTCTTTAGGGAAAAGGAAGGGCTTCCTTTATCATTACGTGGTGGAATAAGTTTATTAAATATCATGTTACAAAGGCTGATGTATTTTATGCCGTCCTTACCTTTTCTAACTCATACAAGGGAAACAGGAATTGGATTGGAGATAATACATTTTTTCGAGAAAAAAGAAGGCAGAATCAAGGGAGTAATACCAAACTCCAAACTGACAGGGATGGGAATCTCAAATACAGCATGATGCAACTCAGTTAGTTAGATTGTCCCTAGTTGTACTAAGATGTACAACTCTTTCATAGTGCCCAGGATTATTAAATAGTTCATCCTCCTTCAGCAACCTCTTGAAAGCCCTTGTTATGGAAATCCACAGTTTTTCCAAGAGTATTTTATAGAACATTTGTGACTGGGAAGAGGTTATACTTCTATAATAAAGTTTTGGGTTCAATTGTCATATAATTTAATTTTAGTGAATGTTAAGGCCCTTTTACTATTGGCAAAAAGTAGACTATATTGTTGTGATCAAGGATGAACACCTAAATGTGAAACGCAAGCTTAGGAAAACCTTCCAGCATAGTAAAATATTAAATAAAAAATACAGAAACGAGGTCTGTTCTGCATACTTGAGGAATTACCAGCCTTGGTTTCTGATATTGGAAAGACAACAGGTGGAAAAACTGTGGCTTAGAGGTTTCACCAGTTGCCAGTATGGTACCAGGAAAAAAACTACCGCCAGCCTAATCTCATATGATGTCTCACCCACAGTATGATGGAGAGACTCCAGAGGCAACTGAAAGTAAGATTGGATCCATGGCTTGAGGAGGTCAAAATTGAGCTAAGGTACTTTCAGACTTAACACCATATTTGACCAAAGCTTAACACTGGGCCTGATTTCTAAAATCTCTCCAAGACTAGACGATCATAGAAGAACCTGGAATGGATGTGGTTATTTGCCAACCAAAAGCAATTTATTTTTTAAGAAATCCATTCCAGGTTTGTTGGATAACCCAGGTTCTTCCATGAGAGTCTATCTTCCCCAATCCATTATAAAAAACAATGACCCTCAAGCCAAAGCTTTATGAGAATGGCTCAAAAACAAAAATCTTGATGTGTTAGATTGGCAGAGTAAAGCAGATATCAACTTAAAACAGACTATTTGCTTACTATACAACCCTACCTAGATCTGTTTTGCAAAGCCAATTGGGTAAAAATGGCAAACGTGCATAACTATTCAATGGCCACTAAAGTACCCAGCAACCATGAAATACTGTAAATATTAATGCCACATGCCAGGTTAGTAACAATACAAACAACAGGGAAAAAAGGGGACTTTTAAAGGCATTATTGAAACTTAATGATATTCATCCATAGTTTAAAATATCAAAAACAGTTTTATTGAAACATATAACATATGATCAAAACTATTTTTGATATTTTAAACTATGGATGAATGTCATTATGTTATAAAAGTGCCTTGAAAGCCCCCTTTTTTGTTTGAAATGTGCATAACGGATATGAATCCTACCCACACAGTGTCCCTTACTTAAAGGTAGGTATACTTCGAACTCACCCAAACTCAGACTCTCACCTTTAGCAGATAACAGCAGTAAAGCTAATACAGGAAGATCTACAAGAAAAGTTTTAAAGTTCATCAGCTGTACATCCCACCAGGATATAGGTATCTACTCAGAAACTAAAAATTAAACAAAAACGAAGATTTGAATTTAATCTGACAAATGTTTTTACTTTAACAAATAATAAAACTTTGATTTGGATATTTGAACAGAACAGGGCAGAAAAAAATGTGCAATATTCTAGGCAGGGCTAGATTTACATTTCAGAAGCCCATAGGTAGAGATAATCTGTCATCCTCATCCTTCCCTATAAAAAAGTCCCACCCCTGTTGGGCTGTTTTTTTTCCCCCAGTGGGTACAACCAAACTGACCAGCTGAATGTAACATCTGGTCCGAAGGAACAAGAACCTGGAGCAGAATGCTGAGTTAACATGCTAGATTAACATGTTAGAATGCTGCACCTGTTTACCTCTTATAGACCAGAGCAATTTACATTTTAATAAAGTCTAGTCCAAATAAAAACTCATTACAATAATACTACTACAATACATATGGAAATTCCAGCACCGGAGATCAGTGGAGTGTCTATAGGCATGATCCTACCTGTAATTCCTGCCCTGATTCTGGGGTAGAGGGCTCAGCTCTTGGATTTAAACTATATTTGAGAACCTATCAGTACCACACCAACTGCCTATATCAGACAGGATTAATAAAGTCCTAGGCAGTGCAAAGCAACTTGCAACTAAACATCATGAAAATATGACAGCTATCCATAAAAACTCTTTTCAGATAAATATGATGTATGTATCTGGATCTTTGAAGATTATGATCACAACCATGCTTCATGGACAAAAAAAATCTATAATCAACCTAGATTCTGAAGAGAAGCGATATCACATTGACAAGAAATTTAATATCTCAGAGCTGTCCAACAGTAAAACACAGTAGTGACAATTAGGCCATAGGAAAGGTTGTCAATTTGTGAATTATATTGATGAAGAACACTGGGAACTGAAAAAAGCAGATCAGTCAATAGTCGGTGGAGCATACAAATCAGTTCTCACTGAAAGGAATGATGAAATGTATATCCTAATATTTTGGCCAATGATGAGATCATTACAAGAGTGACACTGAAAAATTGATGAGGAAAAGTAAAGATAACAAAAGTAAAACTCAAACTTTTGTTTTTTTTTGGAATACATATGGCTTTTTGCCACCCTTTTTTGGTTATGCCACGGTTTTAGTGATCAAACTAGTAGGCCTTTTATGCACCTGGAAAATACTTGATTTTGTGATGTCTGAATATGTGACGCACCATGATGTGTGAACTGTTAAAACAATGATAAGCCAAGCAGGAACTGCCAGCAACTTAACATTTGCAGGTGTACAAATTTATAATTTAACCCAAAACCTTAATCTGCTGCCATACTACCTAGCAAGCTAAACATACTGGTTTTAATTTTCATTTAGTGTAGATGTCCTTTGATATAAAGAACTAATGTCATACAGGCTACTTAATAAAAAAAAAAAGAAAAACCCAAAGTAGCTGTGTGATAGATAGATATCCCTACACATTTCTAATAGCCAAGCTGTAACAGTTGTTGACATATTTATGTCAAGTGCTGTTCCCTGCGTGATGCAGAGCTGGTGTGGCTGCCCCTTCTATGTTTTCTGTAGAAGGACATTCTGTGGTGAGGCAATCTGCTAGACATCAATTACTATAAACAGACATGGTCATAAAATGACTCATCGTTCTAAAAAGGTAAAATGATGGAAGATTTCATCTTAAACTCTGTGAGCAATTGAAGGATATGAAAAAGTTGGCAAGGCTGCATAGATGGGACGAGGTCTGTGTCCGTTAAATGTTCTTCATTCACATCATTACATTTGCTTTAAATTCAACACCTTATGAATATTGCGAAATGATTTATACTGGAAAATTGCACAAGTGTTAAGAGCTTTCAATCTGAAAAATATTGCAGCAGTTTATGAAAGGTGTTTCTAGAGGTGACATTTTAGACCTATCTGGGGATTCTACTGAATTAATAAACCGTGTGCCATTAAAATAACTAAAATTTGAAAGTTTTAACATTTAGAGAAAGTGAAGGATATCAAAGGTTTTACTCAATGAATTCTTGTAACAAATGGCATTTGCTACAGCTAATAAAAGCCAACAATAATGCACAGATAATGCATTATCACAAAATTAATAACCTTAAAGTGGATGTAAAGGCAAAAAAAACATTTTGGATGAGGTTTGATCATGTTTTGATCATCTATAAGTTTGCATCTCTGTCTGTGGTCACCGCCTTGGTGAATACTGTCATTACAACAGAAACTGAGGAGAAATCAAATCCTTCAACAGGAAGTGCCATCTGTTCTGATGACCAACCTCTTCGATCAAAATGTATTTTTCTTTGGAGATTCCCTCTAATTTCCTGTTGTGTGTTTAGGATAGAAATTAAGAGAAAATCTAGCAGGGTCAGATGGAAGAATATGGGGATTTCAACCCCTTCCCTTCTTTATACAAAAATTTAAAAAATGTGGTTGGACATGCAGTTTTATTCTATCCAATATATAATGATTGACCGATTCTTTTATTAGTCGGTTTTCCACTTGCCTAATATTTGTCCAGAAGTTCTCCTCTACATTACAATGGGTCCCAAAGTGTGCATAGATTATTTATCCAGCACCACAAATGACAACCTTCTTCAACTCAAGAACCACAAATTTATGCAAATTCCACCCACAACATCCAAATAGAAAAGGGGGAAAAATGTTGGTTATGAAGGAGCATTTAGTGTTTTCCTCCCAGTTTTGCTTCTCTGAATTGGAGGATTCAGAATACTGGTTAAGAAAGCGTGACACACAAATTTCATTTTACATAAATCATCTACTAACTAGATTTCAGTAAAATCTTTTTCAGAATGCACATTTTAATACTTAGTGTGCTTTTGTAGTGACATCTTATTTTTGAAAGATTATTTTCTTACTTCCTGTCTGGTAAAAAAAAAGACCTTTCAAAAATCTTAAACTCTTAAAATAAACTCTTGTGCCTTTTAGTTTTCTTTTAACAGACTGAGGTCCTACAACTGCTCACCACCTTCTTAGTGTGGCAAGTCCTGCCCTCCACCATGTGGATATATGGTATATGGTATGATCTCTCTCCTCTACAATCTATTATGAATGCTGCAGCCAGACTCATCCATCCTTCCCTCCGCTCCTCTTCCGCTACATCTCTTTGTAATAATAATAATAATAATATGTGGACAAATGTATTCTGGCATCTATTGTTCTTCCTACTTTGAATATCATGTGGTCACACATGATTGCCTCCTCCACTAATAGAATTGACCGAAAGAGGAAATAGAGCTGTAATGCACCATGCAAGCACACTGGGCCCCTGAAACTGATATTTTATCCACAACGTTGCAACAACTATATTTACTTATCAACCTGATTGCTGTTAGAATTTGCTTAATTCTGGATTTAGTTGAGCTTTATTATTCTACTGAACACATAAGAACATAATGTGGATGGTTTATAAAAAATTGAATTTTTTTTTTGTGCCCCTGCTCCTTTGTACCAATTCCCATACACCAGGCCCATAATTTTGTAATTTATCCAGAAGTTAGAGTAGAAATTTCCTGAACTAGAAGTCAGGAAAAAAACACTTGGGATGTGTTTTCTTGATGGATTGCCACTGACTGTGTTAAAGTATATGTTAGCCTGTGTTGGCCAAATGCAAAATCAGTGGCAAAGCATTTCTATCAACGTTTTAAATCATATACCACCAAGATTTAGGGTGGGGTCTACAAAAAAATGCAATTTATTGCGGAAGGGATTAAAGTAATGCAAGACAGCAGCATAACAGAATTGTACAGTGAGACCCCAGTGTTATTAAAACCAAAAAAAAAATCTGAAAGAAAATATAATGAATTACTACAATCATTACTGAATTAGCTTACAGATATAGTCAATAGCATCTACAAAGTGGTATGGGGTTGTTATGTCTCTGTCCTTGCTGACATTTTAGTAATAATTTTCTTCTGAGGGTACAGCAAAATAGCAATTTCTTATTTGGGTTCCTGGATTAATCAAATGCATAACCCCTAATTTACAGAATTAACTGCTCATAAAAACACAAAAAAGGTACAACGGGAAAAGTTAACTGCAAGAAAAGTAACAATTAAAGTTCAAATGATAATAACAACAGAGGCAGTCTACCCTTCTTGGATTTTTTTTTCCGACATGGCTGCAGTGTATCGGTTCACCATACTTCTAATACCAGGATCAAAATAACCCTCCTTAAACTAATACATGGCATGAAATACATTATACTCATCTAAAGCCACACTTTATTGTCTTAATTCTTTCTTTACATTGGGTGGAGACCTTTTCCTAAGTATTCACTTTACTGTCTATCGGCTGTCTCTGAGTGTCCATGTCACTGCCTATTGGTTCCTCTTTTTTTTTTCTAAATGAAAGAAAGACCCATATATATCCAAAAAGCCCCAAATATACTAGGGTAAAACAGTTAGTAGGAGAGGATAACCACAACTGGCATCAGTGCCAATGCAGGACTGAATCAATGCTCCTCCAGTAAGGTAGCGATGCTGTCAAGGTACCTAGATGGCAGGTTAAGGTGAATTTATCTTCAATTATATTCTATAATTATATATATTATATGGGGTGGGTAAAGGAAGGTGGAGATTGGGGTTCAGGACAGGGCAGGGAGGTATGCTTTTTTTGTTTTGTAGGCTATAATCTAGACACCGTATTCAGTATTTCCAACTCATAAAAGCTTTTTTTTTTTTTTTTTTTTGCCATATCTCAGACAAAAAAATAATGCATAAGTTGCTACATCTTCTTTAACACAGTTGCAGTGCTGCATGGAAAACTTTATCATTTTCTATGACTGAAGCACAGAGTCTTTAAAGTATTTATGAAAGAATATATTTTTAAAGAAAATGATAGATATAGTGTGAAAAAAGCGTTGAAGCACACAACGGAAGGCATAAACTGAAGCCTTATAATGACATAAGTTACTAACATCATCTGTACACAATTAAAGTGAACTTGGCATATAGCACACAGTATGACTAGTGACATGCCACACCATTTGTTTCAATTAAACTCCTTCCCTCCCTTTATATGTTCACATACAATTTATGCTATACAGATATTAGGGAGAATTAGATGATCTGAAATGCCAAACTACCTTTACATCAGCAGTTCAACATTTGACCCTATTTTGATTAGTAGCTTACTACATATGAGGCAAACGAGAATATGAGGACTAGAAGATCTAATTTGTGATGTCATAGGATACGCACTGGATAACTACAGCTCTCCAATGTTCCTGTGTTTATTGTTACAACATAATTCATCAATTAAATCATTCCCATGTCTGATTCATCAGAGGTGCAACAAACCCTAGCTGCCATTATATAGCACAGCAAAATCACACATGGATAATCACAGATTAATGCAATAGCCCAATGGAGATTCTGGTAAGCACAGTTCTACATTCATAATACATTTTTCACAGGGTGTATTTTTTTTAAATGACCCTGCAGAATACGCAGGAAATGAGAAGTAGACCTGTCTGGAAAGAAACACTGCATTAAAACATGATGGTGAAGAAGGACTGGGAGGGTCTTTCTTAACCACTGGGAACTGGGAAAATATTAGGCAATTTTCACAATAATGATCCCTGATTTGTGCTGGATGTTCAAAAGTTTAAATTGTACAGTAAGTTAACTTTTTCAAACAAACATTTCATAACATTCTGAGGTATGGTTTTTGTCAGTGTTAATTGGAGCACACTGACTTCAAACAGTACAGTATATTAAAAGCATTTATGGTATACAACATGTATGAAAGTATTATAAAAATGTAATTTTAAAACTGAGCTACAAAAAGGACACTACTGGTTCTGTGTAATGTTGTATTTTGAATGTTTTTATACCAAATGCAACAAGAATAAAAATCTTGTGGTAATCTTTATGCTGTACAGTAAAAGATGACTAAAATGTAACATCTAGGAACCTAGAGACCCTATCCCTAGGTCTCCGGTTTGTATTCTGTTTTTCTGATTATTATGGGCTTTTTGGACAGTTACAATATTACCCAGGGGAGAACATTTGGTGTATTGTTGTTACTGTAGTACTGGATAATTTGGCACTTGCCAGTCTCGTAAATGTTTCAAGAATCTGTGAACAAGAACCTGGATAAAGGAGGAGCTGCTTGTTATTTACATGGAGTACATGTGAACTGATGTACTCCAAACTAAGCATGTGATAATGATCTTAACCCCAGATGAAGTACATGTTTTATACACAAAACCAATTCACATACTGCACGGACATTGGAATCACAGCGCTCAAAGGCAACATCTAGCTTCAAATTTAGAAAGGACTTTGTACAATGTTAACTTCATTTATTTAGACTTTTACAAGTCTACCAGAGCTTCCACACATGCACTTGTACATACTACAATAGAACTCCAGTTATCTGCTAAGAAACCTCAGTTTTAGAGTAATCTCAGTTAACCGGAAACTACATTTATCTGGAATCGAGCATTCCCCATGGGTGCCAGATAACCGAGGTTGTAATGTATAATTTACTTATACATTTAAAAAATGGATTTTAAACATATAGAGAATATCTATCTTATATCATGAGAAGCCATTTATTCGTCATCAATCACAGCGAGAAGTCCTTCACTATAAAGGTAAACAAATGTTATTTGACAAACTTGATGATGATAGCCAGTAAGATTAACAAATTAAATGTTATTTATTTGCCATTTTCATCTATAAGTACTAAAATTTATCACTGCAGTGCCTCATCCAGGGACTTAATCCACCTGGCATTGACAGGGTCAAGGATTTGTTCCTTGATTTGTATATAGGTATTTGTTAAAGGTAATTA
>NC_092859.1:95176746-95336266 GCF_032062135.1 Pyxicephalus adspersus
ATAAAAGTCCACTGGGCTCAAATATGTGCCTTAGGAATCCATATGCCAAAAGAGATCAAGGGAAAACCTGCTTTCCAGAAAGTACTTCTGCCATCTACCTTCTAACCAATTATAAAAAATATAAACTTTATTTGGATAATAAGATTCTATAATAGGATCTACTTCATATTTAAATTTGAATTCTGATAGGCCTAAACAAGACAGAAGGCAAAATGTTAATTTGGTATAGCGGGAGAGTAAAGTAGAGGAACATTGAGTATATTTTTCATTCCCTCAATAAGTGGCCCTCACACAAACTAAACCCAAAAGGTTTTTTAGGGGCTGACTGGAGTAAACATTTTAAAACTAAAATTGCTAATCCAAACAAGTCAAAACAAGTTGAATGATAAAGAACAGGTAGTACTTTGTACTTCTTACCCACTCAAAACAACAGTTCCAATTATCATTTGTGTAAGAAATAATATTATGTTGTCTAAACTATGCAATGATTACTGTATCTTGAATTTTTTTTCTCAGTTTTTTTGTCCAAAAGCCCCCGCAGTTTATACTGCTAACATTCAAACTGTAAATGGTTTCAGTTGCTGCTGATATGGGACCACCGTTTAGTGTGACGTATACAGGCAATTAACAGTTATATCCTGTCCAAAGTTGTGGGAGGGAAAGCAGCACAATTTAGATATAAGTTTTAACAGAAGGACTTGGCACTTAATGCTTTACAGTTCATAAAAATGTACATTTTACTCACTAAAGCACACACCCTGTCTCCCACAAATAGACTTACAGATATAAATATCAGCAAAAATGTATCAGAACAAATCAGTCCATGCTCTGAGTAATCTAAAAAAAATCAATTTAAATCACTTTAAAGCCAGATTAATTTTTGTATTAATGCAGATTAATGAGCATTGTAGTAAGGAAATCTATTTACTTGAAATGCACTTTTTTTTCATGACAGAGTCTCATGCCATTTATTCGTAAGTATGACTGTCAATAGTGTTACTGGTAACAAAGCACAGGGATGCACAGGTATGGCTGTGAAGATTTAAAAACAGTGTCCCAAATAAGTACAATCTAACAATTACAAAGTGGCTGTGGGTGATTGGCAAGTGTGTAGAATAGTTAGATAACAATTTAGGAGAGGTAGATTTTCAAGTAATGAGGAGTAAGCAATTTTAGTCTACCTGACCGTGCATGCCGTGCTTGGCTATATTCACTTCCAGGGGTAGAATACCTCAATGCTCTAAGCACAAATAATATTATGTTTTTATACTAGAGAATAGAAAAGATATATTTTACGTGACCTAAAGTATTAGGCACAGTTTCAAGTAAGCCTGGTTTATTATCTCAGCCAAAGGTATTTTTCAGGATCTTAAATGATAAAAAAAGATGGAGAAAATAAGAGTACTGCATATACACACACACGCATATATCACACACATTTCTGGCTGAGATATTGATCTAACGCAAGCAGCCGTAACGGTCATTGGATTGGAGGAGAAAAAGGTTATGTGCCTGATTCAGTCTGTATACTCCTTTCTGTCCAGATGTTTCAAACGCAATAGAGAGCAATATAAATGGCAACATTATGAAGAACACATTTACAGTTTAATTCACCCTTTGAAGAAGATCTATTTGTTCCTTATGTATATTTTCTGAAATTTTCTCAGAAAGAATATTATACATTATACATACACAATATTATACATACACAATTAAAAACCTTCCAGTATAGTATGGTGGAAACCCTATGGATATAGACTTATGGATATCAGCCACTAAGGTTATCTCCAGCATTATGCACAAAGTTCAAATAGTGCTACCACCAATGTGTGTAAGCAAATAGGAAAAACTGTAACAGAAGATGTAAGAAAGAAAAAGTGTATTCATTTTTCACTCATTATGTTTTTACAATGGATCCTGCTAAAGTAAATTTAAAATGTTGCACAGCTCATTTTACGGTGGTTGTAGACGGCAAAAACATGTAAGCAATGATTTGTATAGGTCTGTAAAACTATGTTCAGACAGTGAGGGTGAGGTTTAGTTACTGCATACATTAGTGGGGGCAGCACTGAGCAATTCAGTACTGCCCGATGTAAAATAAAAAATGCTGTTTTTTTTGGCACTGCAGGTACCAGCTCCCGGAGGCCCCAGAAGAAGCACTGTTCCTACCACTAGTCTGAATATAGTCTAATTGCCACAATCACTAGCAGACTTCCTAGTGGGAAGTGGGGAGAAGTCCCCAGTCTCTGACAACCACAATAGCATGTTTAGTCATGCGTTGTCTCCCACCATCCAGCATATCTGGAGTCTTTGGCCATCTTGTATGGCATGTGTTAAGGCTGATCCTGTTGTATATTCACAATCTGACAAGTTCAGTAGCATTACATTTAAAGAATATTATGTGTACCCCCTTGGTGATCTAAGAAGCCTTGAGCCACGAAATATCAAATAAGCAGACCACCACTACTACAGATCTAGAGTGTTGTATACTGCATTTTGTCCTAAACATCTTGACACAAAAATGTTTTTGGTACAATTCATGGTATAGTTATTTACAATTTAAATACAATAGAATTATTTTATTTAGTCACTGTTTTTTCAAATGTGAACATTAAAAAAAAAACCAAAAACGAATAAATGCCGAAAACACAAAAAAACTCTTCGTATAAAGCTAAAATGGCATAGAGCTAAGGAAGGCAGGTAAACTTGGACAACGAGGGTAAAGTGACCCTGTTACTTAGGGTTGAAAAAAAAAATTAAGGTAGACCGGAGTCAAATGGGTAAATATATATCTGATGATAATGTAGTCTGTAGTCAGCTATGATATTCTTTACCTGCCAAACATTTCAATCTGCTCTTGCATCTTACAGTACTAACTTACGTACATAATTCTTTACAGTAAACATAATTCTAATACAGCACAAAAGAAAAAAAAAAATATGAACAAAGCTAAAATTAAGTACTACTTCTTTTAAATCTTAGAAAGACGTCATGCCTTTCAAAGTGACCTTACGCGAACAGTTGATACCAGACGTACAATTGAAATTCAGAGAAAATAGCAGTCTGAGAAGAACATTATAAAATCAGGTTAAGTGCATCTTTGCTTATTTCATTCCTTAAGTGCACTCTCTACATCAGCTCATTCTATGTAAATCTGACATCGTAATCAATACATTTCAAGTCCTGATATACAGAAAGATGTGGATTCTGAGAGTGAAGTCACCATACTGATATCTAACATTAGAAACTGCTATTTCCATTAGGGACAATAAGTACGTCACATCATCTGACTAAAAAAAAAAAATGGTCTTGTGTATAATAGCTGTTCATTAAATGAAGAGCCACTGAGCATCAGCATTATGTCATTGTTCTTCGTTGCGAATAGTAATGTTCATTTAGGATAGATATTAAATTTCATTTTCAGTTTTAAATCTCATGGTAAGGAAAGTTAATGTATCGGTTTTCCAAAAAGTTATTTAGGCCATTTCATGTTTTAGAAGAAATATAACCAGTCAGTTTTATTTTTGCTACCTGTGTCTCAATAGGGAGATCACCCTTCACTTCCTGCCCTGTAGACACAACAATAAAATAATCTTTCCAATGTGAGGGAAATACTGTATATACTCGAGTATAAGTTGATCTGAGTATAAGTCGGGGTACCTATTTTTACCTTGGAAAACAGGAAAAATTGATTGACTAAGAGGAGGGTGGGAAATGCTACAGCAACCTTTTAACCTAATGCAGATAGTGACCAGCCGCCTAGTGCTTCAAAAGCTAGAGAGCTAACCTCTAGGCCACCATGCACACTGCAACCCATAACCTTTGCAAACTTAGCCTTACTTTTCTGCATGGGATTGAGTAAATCACTTGCTGACTATTTGTCTGTATTAGGCTGTCTGGTATTTTACACACAGTGCCCCTCTCTTTGGATGATTGTCTTGATAATGCTTTATCATTTCTTCTTTTATCATTTTTTATTATGCTATTCAGACACACCAAATTAAAGAAGACCCCTTCCTATAGGACTATAGGCTACTCTCAGACATCATCATCCACTGTACCTGCTGGGATGATTGCACTCCACACTGCCCGCTCCGCACACACTAAAGACGCCCTGAAACTCCAGACCGCGCCCCTCTCTGTTCCAGCCCTCCCACAGGGCGGTCTCAGGCTGAAGTTCCACTGACGCAGGTCTTTGGCAGAGATCATGCTGTTGCGGGTCCCAGGCTGAAGTCACGCTGTCGTGGGTCCCGGCAAGGTAATTCACCAGCATGGCAAGGTAAGGTAATTCACCGGCAATCCTCCTTAGGACAGGCAAGCACGGCTTCCCGGCAAGGTAATTCAGCTCTGGCACAGCACTGGGTCACCATGCCGGGGAGCCTGACTGCAGTATAAGTTGAGACTGACTTTTTCAGCACATTTTTGGTGCTGAAAAAGTCGACTTATAATCTGGTATATACGGTACACTCCTAGACAATTGTTCCCACTGGTAAACCATTCTTGTTCTGATGGCAAATTCTACCCTCACTTAATTCCATTGATAATCAAAATATAGAGAAAGCAATAAAAAAACATGGAAGTATTTGTAATTCCCCACCCCGTAAAAATCATGATGCCTAGAGATTGTCTTTAAAATAATAATTATTATTACATTCTGCTATGAAACCGAAATATAAAGGTATTCAAGGCATCAATGCAAGTTCAATGAAAATACATTTTTTAAAGTGAACAACCAGAAGGACAATGTCCTTTCACAGCCAATTATTAATCATTGTCACTTCGGAACTATTGACAATTGTTAGTATAATTTAGTTAGTGTAATCTGTGGTTGGGTCAGTATGAATGTAAGTGCATCATTTTTTTGCCTGAACCAGAGCTATCTATAGAATGACTAGCATCTTTCTTCTAAAAGAATCCCAGGTTAATTCTTTCACTTACATTTGCTTTATTTTAACACAAGATTTGGCTCCGGACAAAGTTTTGGTGGCATAGTGGTGACACAGAACTGGTCTGGGGAAGGGCAATAAGAAAACATTGTCTGCCCACTCAGTAACATCCTCTGCATTGTCTGTATATGTATGTATATATATGTATGTAAATGTGTGTGTGTGTGTCTGTCTATATATATATATATATATATATATATATATATATATATATATGCTCTGGAAGACACAAGGGCTTGTCATTTCTGCTCGCAATACAGTAAAAGCTCTGCTTTAAGACTTACAAAACTTTAGGGTGTCTCAGTAAATTTCCAGTTTGGAGATATTCCCACTTCCAGCTTCATGTCAGTCTACAGGCAGGAAATAGAAATATCTCTGGAGTGGGATATCACAGAAAGGGAGAAGGTATAAAGCTAATATTGTTGTTTTCAGGAAACATACAAACATCTTTACTATGTCACTGCTTAATCCCATTCCTCAGTCCTCCTGCCTGTACAGGAACATCGAGTCTATTGTCAGGAAGTAGGAATATCTGGGGAATGGGTCTTGACAAAGGCAAAGTAAACGTATGTAGCTAATCATGCTTAAAAGAGAAAATTTACATTTTATTAAAAAAAATGAGGTATAGGAGTTCAGCTATACTTTAACCAACTGCTCCAGGACAGCTAGTAACTAGATAGGGAAGTTAAAATCAGGAAGGTGTTCAAAATGTTCACAATACACACAGGATAGAATAGTTAACTACAGGCACAGCTTTTAGAGTAAAAAATACAATATTCCTTTTTCTTCAACAAAAATGTTGACTGTGCTAGAACTTACCAGCATCCCTGTCTCTGATACAGTAGTCAGGTGAGTTTTCAAAGTATACTAGATCATTGGTAGTAGGCTTCTTGAATTTCTTATTTGCCACAGTAAAGCCTGTTCCATCTTGATTCATTACAACTTGTATAGCTCCATTATATTTTTTACGAAGGAAGTCTCCAGATTTTCGAAAATCCCCCATAGTTAGCCAGCATGTCCTTAAAGTACATGATCCACTTACACCATGGCATTTGCACTCTTGTGTCATGAATCTCTTAACAGCCTATAGGGTAGAAGGATGAACTATCAATGCAATGACCATAAACACTTTATTTTACTATCGTTCATTACTCTATGTGGCCGTCTGTAACAAATAACTGCAGAGTTGAACATTCACAACTTTCCCACAGTTGTGTACAACTACATAAACTATGGAGAATAGCATTTTTAACTACAGTCTCAACAGGATTGCTGACTGGGCCATTCTAAAACATTTTCAAAACTTTGTTTAAATCACTGCCATGTAACTAACAGTGTGTAGTGTCATTCTACTGTTAGTAGGGGAATTTCTGATAAAACCTTAGATGATCTCTAGTAGATTGAAACAGATTTAACTTCAACTACACAATGATTAATATTCATCTAACTTGGTTATCAGAATTGTTGGCTTTCATAAACACACAGCAGTAACTCAAAAATTTGATATTTTCGTCTCATCAGACCACAGAGGCTTTCTCTACCATTATTATTTTCCACATATCTTTTGCCAACTGCTTAAAGAAGTTAAGGTTGTTTTTTCAAAAATGGCTTTCTTATTGTTATAAGTATACAAGTTGATGGCTTCTGAAAGGGCCCTATGCTGTTTTACCACACACACCTGTTCAAAAGTTACTTCCATTTACATGTATAAAATGTGTTGTTCTCTTTTAAAGCTGCCCATTGTTTAGACTCTTATTTAGCAGCATGGAGTTTTCTTCGCTTCCTATGCTACACTCATAAGCAACAATACTGCCAAATACATTTGAAAATGTAAATGTGTACCTTTCTTCCAGCTCTGTTGTTGTGAAGGTTCATCAAAGCTCTGGCATCTTTTCCTTTTCTTTCTTTTGCATCTACAAATGCTCTAGCAAACTTGATACCATAGTCTATGTTATCACTGCAGCCCCCCCAGTCAAAGGTGCCTCTGCTATCTTTAAAGGAACCTTTTTTATTGGGATCACAGGAACAGGACTTTAACTCTCCTTGACTGCATGCCCTTGTAATAGCAAATACAACTCCAGCTGAAGAGATGGCATAAACAAAGGCAGATTCCCGACTACCTGAAAATGTAAAAGGAAAGAAAAAAAGAGCTTTTATTACATCTACATACTCACTCACGTCATTTAAATATATTAACTATATAGACTTCAGCTGGGGAAAAGTAAAGAATCTGATTTTTCCCATGCAAAATATTGAAAAGGAAATGAATGCCAGAAACTCCAAAAAGGCAAGCAGAAGGCAAAGGACAAGTCAAAATGATTGCTTATGTTCATACTGCAGAGCTTACCCCCACAGTTGCTGACTTACCATGCCTTTACCTTTGTGTGACATTATCTGGGGGCCATCATGGTAGGAGCAAGGTTTTGCTTCCTCATGTAAGAGTCTCCAGCAAGGAAAACAGTGAGTAGCATAGTAACATCACCAAACCTTACTTTGAATCTTGTCAGACTAGCCAACAGAGGCAACTTTGTTTTACATCCTAAACTAAAGATATACAAAAGGCGGTACAGGAGACCCTAGGCACCCTCACATAGCAGGAAATATAATTTTTTTAACATGATATCAACTCAAAAGGTGTATTCTTCAAAGTACTGCTTTGCATACTTATAATATGCCCTATAATATAGTTTTTTTTTTTCCATTTTAAATGTGTTCCATTTTGAAAAAGCCTGTCATTTCTGACAAAAGTACTTTATATAGGTGCATGACCATTTGTGAATTTGTGAAAAATATGTTTAAATGTGTTTTGTACTTGCCAAGATCTGCCCAAGTCCTGAATAAGCAGATGAACTGCCCTGGCAGCTTCAATAATTTGTCCCGGCATTAGTCATGACTTGTTTCCCATGAGAGGAAGAGAGGGATTAGGTTAACTGGCATCCTCAGCATCCCTGTTACAAGGTGTTTCTGCTGGTGATGCAGATCATATACTTACAGTACACAGAGCATTAGTAAATTGCCAAAGGGACAAGCACTGCTTAATACCGTTAAAGGTATGCAAGCATATAGTTTTATTGTTTTGAAGGTTTTAAGCCTGAAAACCATAACACACACAGAAGGATGAGTAGGCACACAGCCATAGGAGTGACTGTTACAAGCAAATGGACATCAACACATATTAAGAGGGTTGTTGTATCTCAGAAATTGAAGTGGGTATTAAAGGGAATGTTTTCAATAAATGCTTCACAGATTATTTTTGTACTTCAGTGTCATACTGACCGGATATGCAATAGAATGCAAGGATGGCCCCTCAGTTTGCCTAAAAAAACTTTCAAGCAACAATAGTCACTTAAATGCAACAACAAACATATTACAGACAGCCAAACTTCAAATAATCTAGCTCAGAAAAAAATTAGCAATAGAAGCAAATTAGGTGTAGGTCTTTCCTATTTAATGCCATAATTATTATGTGGTAGGAAATTTTGTATCCTTGCAAAATTCAACAGGAGACTCATTTATATGGACTTGCAAAAAGCTCAATGTGTAGCTGGTGCTAGGGTGAAAAACCTAATCATTATCTAAGGCCTGTAATGGAGAGATTTCCTCCAACTTCCTGCTATGGTGACAGTGTTGTCACCGGAACAAGAAATAAGGCCTCAGAGAATAATAAAAACTAAAAGTAATTCTAGCATTCTCAACAAGGGTTTAGTGGTAGCTACTCCAGAGGTTGCTAGTGATTCATTGAGCAATGGCAGAAGAGACCTCCTAGCTGAGACCACTTGTCAAAATACCTCAATAGTATTTTTAGTGGTCTTTCCACTGAACGATAGTGTTTTATCTAATACTCTGCATCATGTGCTTTTATTTATGATTTACTGATATTACTAACATTCCTAAATCTGTAAATATTTTAGCAGGTGTTCTCAAAACAAAAAATTAAAGGATCCTCAGGGAACGAAGGACGAGTTAATACTATACACTTGTTGAATTACTAACTTCTTGTGTAAAGCCTATTCTATTATATTGTCTTCCTCGATTCCTTATCAAAATACTAATGAAGTTACTAAATATACCCTTTTTAATTTTTCAGTTTATTCCTTATTATTTAAGATCCACTGATGTCATTTGTAGATCATTAATAAAAAACCTTTTTTTAGATTCAGTGACATGTAGGTCTCTGCAATTAAATTTTCCAATCCAAAATTATGGTTGGTGTCAGGGCTTTTTCCATGGTATAGTAAAAAAAACTTCCTGATCAAAGTAAGCTGTAGTAACTGCAACATAAGATGCTGAGACTTCATGAATAAATTATGTGAAATCCAACGAATGAAAGGAGTGGGCCAGGGACAGTTTACCTGGGAAGCAAAGTGCTAGATAATGCGGGATATCAATCAGTTGGGGAACCAGGTGTGCCCTATCTGACATGCTGCAGCTTCAAATGCTCTCTGTAAAAAATGTGAAGGAAATCAGAGAAAGCAATTTCAATACAGGATAAGATCCTGTACAAACCTGAAAGTTTGAAGGTAGATCTAGAGTACAATTTTAAAGTGAATTTAACAGATACAGCTAACACATCAGATTCTGAAATACTTTTCAGATTTTAAGTGCTTGTACTTCTCAAGCTTGTGAAGGCCAAGGAAAATGTAAAGTTACTCCAGAAAATACTTGGGTGGGGTAAAAGACCAATGAAAGGATTTATTTTTGCATGCACAATCCTGAAAACAGCCTGCACAAAACACTGTCCAAATATTCAATTTGATGTATTATCCAAATTATAGCTCATTTTGAATATTGGAAATATAAGCACTAGGGAAAAAATATACCTGCACAAATGATGTGGTATGTGATTAGTGGATTTGTGAAACTTAAGTGAACAAATAAATAGAAATCCTATGAAAAAAGCATACATACTTTGTGTGTGTAGGAATCATTAGTTTTAAATGTAAAAAAACATCTAACCTCCTAAAATCACTGTATAAGGCTGGCTCTACACAGGCATTTTTAAAAATGCATGTAAACCTTACTACTGCTTTTATATGCGTTTTTATGCACTTTTATTAGTGTTTTAAAGCTTGCCTTTAAAAACGCTGGGAAACGTCTATACCGCATTTTCCCTAGTTTTTAACAATTATGTTTCAAGTGCTTTAAAACGTGGGAAAATGTGTTAACTCATAAATGTGCCTCAAGGAAAAGTCCTGGTGAAGATTAACCCATTGGAATGTATAGGAATTTCAAACCCAGGCTTTTAAGCCTCAGGTTAAACGCTGGGGAAAACGTCCGTGTAAACTAAGACTAAGAGAAAGGTTAAGCGGTTAAGAAAAGGGCATCTCAACGCTGTAGTATTGTCAATTTGTTTCACCAATCATGATAGCATATGCTGTACATCAAGGAACATACAACACAGAACGACAGCGACATCTGCTTTTATTTTATTGGTTATTGCCATAATCCACTGAAAATGTTACATTTGCTCGATAAAGCACTGGCTAGATGCCTTACTTTATTGCATACAAGTAAAAATATATATTTGCATGTTTTAGCCATTTAAACAACAATTATTCTGTTAAACCTGACATGGTGATAGAGTGGTGTATCACAATAATAAACATTCTCTATATGCCAAAACCACAGTATGTACCTTTTTCTACAATATTTACTGCTAATATTATTTTTTCTTGTATACAGTACATAAACACAAATCTTTTCATTTAGTTTCGGTAGTGAGTGGTTGGTCCTTCTGTCAAGGTTGTATTGCAGTTTAATTTCCCCCTGTGGAGTTTTACTCTGTTTGACTTGGTTACCATATTGTTACCAAGACAAAAAGTCAGGAAATTTTACTTATATAATCTGAGAGATAACAGGGGTGCCCCCCCATCTGCTGTGTTGATGGCAGCTATGCAACAATACCTCACCTCCTCAGGTATGTCCAAGATCCCAGAAGAAGCCCTGTCCGCCCTCGATGCCCCAATTAGCTCAGGTGAATTACAAGCAGCCTTAGCCAAAGCGCCCGGTCCTGAGGGCTTTACACTTGCCTATTATAGGAGGTTCCTGCCCTAACTCACACAATCGTTTCTGGACGCCTTTAATGCCCTTTCTTCGGATTACCCCCTTCCAGCAGACGCTGCCAGAGCCCATATCACTGTCATACTGAAGCCGGAAAAGGATTCCAAGTCATGTGTGAGCTACAAACCAATATCACTTAACTGTGATCTTAAGCTATTCTCCAGTATATTAGCGCACAGGCTAACACCCCTTCTCCCAGGTCTTATTCATTCAGATCAAAGTGGATTTTTGCCTCTTCCACTCGCACACTAAAACTAATCCATCATGTCATCGTAAACAAAATCCCTTCCATGATCTTCTCGGCAGATGCCGAGAAGGTCTTTGATTGGGTAAATTGGGAATATATGAGGTCCTACATATACAGGTCCTCACCTATATAGGTATTCCGAGCGTACTTTTTGACTGAAACCAAGCTCTATATCAATGCCTCACTGCTTCTATTAGATTTATTGGACTCTTATTGTGTCCCTTTTCGATTACTAATGGAACGAGACAGGGCTGTCCACTGTCCTCTTTGTTATTTATTTTGCTCCTTGAACCCCTCTTGATGCAAATCTGTAATAACCCGGATATTAGGGGCGTACGAGTGAACAAAACAGAACATAAAGTTTCTGCTTATGGGAATGATCTCCTTTTCTATATAACCTCGCCTTGCATTACTATCCTGAAGCTTCTTAAGGAGTTGGAACAGGTACGCCCAATTTTCAGACTATAAAGCCAACCTCCAAAAATCAGAGGTGTTAGATGTGAATTAACCCCCAGCGCTCAGGAAGACTCTATCCACTTCTTTTCTGTTTAAATGGTCCAGGGATTATATTCAATATCTAGGTACTAATATCCCGGTGGATATTACCAGGGTGGTAGAACTTAATTTTCTGCCCCTGCTGAACACTATTCAAAGTGATCTCCATTGTTGGCGGCAGCAGGCTTTTTCATGGTTTCGTCGTTGCAATATTCTTAAAATGAATATTAGGCCTCGTCTTCTTTATTTATTGCAGACCCTACCTGTCCATATACCCCCACACATACTACACAAATTTAGATCCGAATTTCTCAAATTTGTTTGGTCCACGGACACTCCTAGACTTAAGTTTCTCCTGTGAGTCCCGAAAGACAAAGGTGGGATGATGGCTTTTCCTGGCCCGATTTTGTACCACAGAGCGGTCCACTTGACCCGTCTGGTGGATTGGGATGGGCACGCTACTGTTAAGGGATGGGTGAGGTTGGAGGATTCTGTGTCTCCCATTCTACTAAGCACTGCAGCATGGTCTCCCCCAGAAGCCTGCAGTTTCCTCTGTCGCCACCCATTGATTGGAGTAACACTGAAAGTAGTGTCTAAATATTTTCACAGTGAGGGAACTGAGACATTCCCTTCCCCGATGTCCCCTATAATTAGCCGCCCTGACTTCCCCACTAGTAGCACAGACCTGGTCTTTAAGCAGTGGATTAAACAGAAACTTTTTAGAGCCATACATTTCTCCAAGCCCCCTAACTGGACATCGATTGGACAGATTCAACAGGACTACTCCCTACCTCCCCCAGACAACTGGAGAAGGATACAATTTCAGTATTTTAACACATCGCTGCCCTCTGCCCAAGTTTTCCATAGACCCCTCTCCCCTCTGGGAAATTTGTGTATGCCTGGGGACCCTCTAAGAGGAGTTCTTTCCTATGCTCCTTCCTATGCATCAGGCAATGTATCAACGCCTATGTTTCTCTCCAGATGGGAGCAGGATCTTGGTATTAAATTTACTGACGAACAAGCAGAGCGTTTTGAATACTATGGTCACAAGGCCTCTATTAGTAACCGCTATCAAGAAACGAATTATAAGTTGCTTACAAGATGGTATAGGACACCGGAGCTCTTGCATAGAATCTACCCACAGGTGAGCCCTTTGTGTTGGAGATGTGGGAAACACACAGGCACTCTAATGCATATTTTCTGGACCTGTCCTTCACTGACACCTTTCTGGGAGGGGATTGCTAGAATAATTAGAATTAATAATAATAATAATAATTGACGGGGACATCTACTGAAAATAGGTCTGAGCTGGCATTACTACATGTGTCCCCAATCTCAAAAAAACGATACAAGCGTTCTCTTCTGAGCCATTTACTGAATGCTGCTAAAGCATGTGTTCTGCCACTATGGAAACATACTGTCCCTCCTACAATTAAACAATGGATTACCAGGGTGAACGATATACAATACATGGAAGAACTAACAAAACCAAGAGAGCAGCTATCACAGAGACCGGCACGCACCTGGTTTTACTGGGATGATTTCAAGAGCTCAGCTGATTATAGACGGCTGCTCGGATCATCTGATTAGTGCCATAATGTTTTTTGGGGTCGCCCACTGCCCCCACCTCCAACACCCCCCCACCCACCCTCATTACACTCCTTTACTCCTCCCCCTTTCTGTTTTTATTTTTCTCTTCTCTGCTCTCTTTTCTTTCTTAAAAGAAAAAACAGGAACAAACAGTTTTCTACTTTTGACCATGCACATCTGTGTTTGTTATTGTCATAGCAATGCCTGACACCAAATGGACATTTCCTTTTGCACTATAATAACTGATACTGTTTGTGATGTTATGTGTCAGCTGGTACTTAATAAGTCTGTGCTTCTCCTATGCTCTGTAATATGCACTTTACTGGTTTAGTGTCATATGTTAGCATTTTTTTCTGTATTGTATCTTTTTGTTGGTTGCTCACAAAAAATAAAATAAACAAAAAAAAAAAAAAAGGAAATTTTTCAGTTATCATAGAACAGGTGTGTGGAGATGGAGGAGGGGGTCCTCAAATGGGGACAAATGTTCTAGGGACTAGCTAAGATGCTGTAATTGAAGCTGTAATTGAAGCGATTTCCTCTCTCACTGCCTATCGGGTTTATAAGATAAAAGGTGAAGAATAATCTCCCAAACAGGACAAAAAAAAAAAAGTTTGTCAAGGTAAAGTTTTGATATTGCATACAATTTAGAACTATTGGTCCATTACCAAAGAAATTGCATGTAAAAGTCTTGCTAAAAAAAAGATATTGTGACTATGTATTGTGACAGGTCAAGAATTTATTTATGCACCCTTGTAAAGTTACTGAAATTGAATGTCTAACCTATAACTGCCTCCTAATCCTATGTGTTTTTTATACACAGATAAACCACATGATATCTACATGAACAGATTATTCTCTATAGTGGCTGCATAATGGTGTTTGAGGAAAGGTTTGTTATGAGCTAGTCCTAGACTAGATAGTGGCAGGGATTGAATCTGAAGTGCTGTCTTTGAAACAATGACTAGTTTGATTAGGCTATTCAAAAATTTTCATGTAACACCTACGGCTCCAGTGAACCAGCTTTCTTCCCCAAGGCTAAATCCTGTTTGCTCCAAAACCAATCAGGGATAAGTTCTTTTGACTGCTCTGCCCATTAAAGACATAGCATCACATGACATGTGTCACTACACTAGTCTTGAGCCATCTGATACTGCAGTGACTTTTCCCTTTGTGCTCCACTTGTTATTTACTTCTATTACCGATTACTGCTTGTTTCTGTCCATGTCTGCTCTGCCTGACATTTGGCCTGTACCTTATTTAGAGTTTGTTTGTCTTCCCCTCCATACTTCACACTACAGCTACTTGTGCCCAAAAGAACTGCAATCTGGGAGCTGTCCACAAAGCAAAGCCATCACTTATTTTTGTGGTTATTATGGTGAAAACCAGGGAAAGGAAAATATAGGAAGATTAAACATCAGATTTGCCAGACTATAGAATTTTGAGCTGTCTATTGAAAAAGAAATAAAGATGTCATTATTTCCTGATAAATAGCAATGTACTGCTTTATGACCATGGAAGCTTCTGTGCTTGATTTTATGTATAAGTTACAATACCCAGGTGTACGTTGCAGTTTAGGGTGTCATGTTGATAAGAACATACAAGATATAAAATTACTTACTACGTAAAATCAGTTTTCCAAATAAACTTTGGTCTCTTTCATGTGTATTACAGTTCCAACGATGATGTCTAAACTGATACTGGCATTCCGCTGTCCATTCGCGCACTCCTAAACCAATCACATGCATAATTTCAGGGTAACGCTGACAAAGCTGTCTCTGCCGGCTAACCAAACCTGGAACATTATTGCACATCACTCTGGAAGAAGTAGAAGAGGATCCGACAGCCCCCATATACCTAGAGAAGAGAAAAATGTTATAACTCTTAAATAAAAAAAAAAAAGAAAAGCTATAAAGATCAGACAAAAAATCACTGGAAATAACAATGTTATTTGTACTTACTAATTTACCAAATACCACTTAGGCCTTACACTCTAACACAATGTTTCTCAACCAGGGTTCCTCAAGTGGTTGTTAGAGGTTCCTTGAGCAATTAGCAATTCAAAACTCTCAAGTCAGTTTATATGGCACCAAGGATCTTTTTGGTTATCTGTCATATGCCAGGTATAAAGAGGACCCACAAAGAACCTAGTCAGAGGAAAGATTGAGGCTGAAAGGATGCAGGTTCAACTGATGCGAAAGGTGAGGGATTATTTGAAGGACAACTTCAGTAAGGGTGTGCAGTACTGGAGTACTGGTGCACTGCCATATAAAGTTTACAGTTAGGCTTTACCTTAAAACCGGACTTGGTATGTGGCACAGCATACTTGCCTATTACAGTATGACATATGCTTACCCAGGGCAGCCGCCCTGCAGTGATGACAGGTCCAGAACCTGTTATCACTGCATGTAATAAGCTGCCATTTTTATCAATGGCTTCACGGCTGCATTGCATGAAAACAGCAGTCCTGGTCCGCCATTGGATGATGTAATCCCTGTGCATTATCCGCTGCGGCTGGCTCTGTGTGCAAGCACCGTACAATTTAGAGCTTAAACAAAAACATACCAGGAGCCAAGGAGCTAGTTTTTTTGTCAAATAGTATTACCTGCTGGTGTTTTTTTGCTATTACTTTGTGATTTATGATAATAAACATAAACCAAAAATAAGTTTTAAAAAAATGTTTTTGTTCTGTACCAAAATGGTGCATGCAGACAAACTAAATGACAAGGACAATAACCTCAATTTCAATACTAAATAAGCTTTATTATTATTCTATGGAAAGGATGGTGGGTGGTAAGTGTATTGTGTTAAAGACAACCCTCTCTCTTTCCCAGATACAGCTCTGGGTAAGTTGTGACCAGAGTGCAGAGGTACTGTTCATATCTTGCTTATTTTAATTTTAGTGCCTGCTATTCTCTAAATGGAACTAGTCACAGCAATAGAAGCTTATAAGCATGCCAGTGACTTATTCCCTTATAAAGTGACTTATTCCCTTGAAAAAGCACATGAGCACTGACGTAAGCAAAGGTACTACTGCAGTGTGGTCACGGTTTACAGAGGGTTGTATCTGGGATAGGACTATGTGAATATTAATAGCAAATGACACTTGCCACCCATCATTTTTTTTCAAATACAATTTATTGAGCACTTGTTTCATTTCACTTTGTTATTAAATGTTTTTCAGTGATTCCCTTCTTTTTACATTTCTAGGCAGACTTTTTTTTCGACCCACATATTACATAAGTTTTAGTCCATCTTTTAAAAGTCTTTCAAAAATGGTTTGAATTCAGTTTTAAATTTGTTCATTTATCATGCTGTAAGTAACTTGCAGTGCTTTGAAAAGTTTCTTATGTGTTCTACTTTGCTTAAGATGAAATGATTCTGCAAAGATTTTGGAATAATAATACTAAAAACTCAGCATATATTTAGGCAAGCGTTGAAATGTTTCATTTTCCAGCAATAGCCACAAAAGTATTCTTACTTTGCGTTAATTACATACTGTAGCCCAGAACAGAAAGAGAAATAGTTGTGCATTGCATTTTATGGTTCATCCTTCAATATATTTTTTGTTCATTTTCAAATCTGTATTCACAGGCAAATATCACAAACAAGTACTCTGCAGAGTATCATATTCTCAGTAATGTAATCTCTTACTAATATAGTTAGGAGCAATATACAACATACCTGTCAGCAAAAATAAAAAAATTACACAACAGAAAAGAGCCAAGGGATGCTTCAAAATAAACTGCTATATACATGAAGTTCTTCAAAGTACAGGACCACACTCTTGCCCGACCACACTCTGCTTGACAATTAGCTGCACACTGGTCCCGTTGCTGAAGAACAGCACAGACTGCACATATAAAACTGTGCAGGGAGCTATTTGTATTGTATCGGTTTCTAATTCAATCATAGTGTTAACAAATAGTGTGATCAAATTTTGCCAAAAACGTATACTAAAGCTGACTGACCTAGATGTCTATATTGGCATGAAGAAAAGTAGACAATCTCAGTATCAGGTAGTGAGACCTTTACAACAAGGTGACCTTATAAAAGCATGATCAAAGCTCTGAAGACCGCAACCTTCCATTTATGAATTAAAAGTGCTATCTAGGGGAAAGATACTATTTTAAGGCACCTAGTGCCTTCTCCGTCTGTAATTGAAAATTTTTATATTTTTTTTCAATAAACACAGGAGTTACATTGGCTCACACACTCGCCTTGAAGTCAGGAACACTATCTGCATACAGTGTATATTCTACCCATGTTTGTAGGTTCTCCCTATTCTGGCTTCCTCCCATGTCCTAGAACATACTGATGGGTTGAACATCACTTCCTCAAAGGGTTTGGGGTAGGGCACTGGTTAGGGAAGGAAAAATACAAGCAAATTGAACTTTAAAAATGCTATAACACACCACAACAGATTGCTATACTGTGAAGGAGCCCACCACAGGCTTTATTTAGGCCCCTGTTGCATCATCAGTAAAATAAAATGCATTTTTACACTACAAGCAACTTAAAGAACTATAGTCAAAATCTCCCATTTATTATAGAACTTGCTACACTATTAATACTTCTGGGAGCAGAATGCATATTGTATGTTTTGCTAGACTTTTGCTTTAAGTACCTGTATTTGATCTGTTTTTTTCCTCCTGCAGGCTCCTGCAAAGCAAACTTTAAGAGCAACAGAAGGAAGCAGCACAAAGAACCAATAACTTAATGTGCTGATAAGAATGCTGATAAGAATGCTGACAGCAGGAGAAAGCACACGCCTTGATAGTCCGTGTTGAGAGAAATTGGGTTGAATGAGCTTACCATCATGTAACATGGAAGACAGAAAAGGAAACATGTAGTAATGTGTTGAATAGTTCTGGAAAAAAGTTTTTTTTAAATATCAATAAATTATTACCATTTTTTCATATCTCAATTTTTGGTTTTACAGATAAGATCCAACAATCTATGCAAGATACAGTGGCAATTAAGAATTCATTTTTAACATAATGGTGTAATCATATTTCTTTAATGAAAATTTTTATGTCCATTTCGGGATGGGTAATATCAGCTTAATCAGACAATATTGTGTGATCATTAGTTGTTTTTAGATAGTAAGTCAGGTTGAAAAAAGACATCTCTATCAAAGTCTATCAAGTTCAACCACCAGGGAAATAAACATATCCCAGATATAAAACCCTATGGACATAGTTGGTGCAGAAGGCAAAAAAAAACCCCTGGTACAATTTGCTCCAAAACAAAACAATATTTCCCGATTCCCTGAGGCAATCTGATGTTCCCCGGATCGACAGTCTCTGTTACCTTTTTTTAAAGCTTTATTACCCAGTTATATTCTGTGCTTCTAGAAAAGTCCAGCTTTTCTTAAAGCAATCTATAGCATTTGCTGAAACTTCTTCCTGAGGGAGCTGATTCCACATTTTCACAGCCCTTAAAGTGAAGGATCCCCTCCTTATCCGAAGCTTAAACTTCTTTTCCTTCAGAAGCAAAGAGTGCGCTCTTGTTCTTTGTAATGATCTTACAGTGAATATTTGGGAAGAGAGTTCTCTATTTGGACCATTTGAATTGAATTCCCAATTCCCAATTGAATTCCCCCTTAAACGTCTCCTCTCAAGGGAGAATAGATTCAGTTCAGCTAATCTCCCCTCATAGTGGAGTTCCTCTATTCCTTTTATTAGTTTAGTTGCCCTTCTCTGTACTCTCTCCAATTCCACAATGTCCTTTTTGTGAACTAGTGCCCAAAACTAGACTGCATATTCCAGATGTGGGCTGACCAATGCTTTGTACAGGGGCAGGATTATGTCTCCATCTCTGCAGTCTATTCCTCTTTAATACAAGAATGTTCATTGCTAGCTTTAAATATTGCAGCTTGGCATTGCATGCGGTTATTAAGTCTATGATCCACTAGAACCCCCAGATCCTTTTTTATTTTTGACTCCCCCAAATGTATTACTCCTAGACAGTATGAAACATGCATGTTGTTAGCCCCCAAGTGCATAACTTTACATTTTACAATATTAACCCCCCATGCGTTCTAATTCTGTCTGTATTTCCACGCAAAAAGTGTTACATCTTTTTTGCATGGAAATTTATTTTACATTGTAGGCCTATAATTCCTAGGCATAGCTCACTGAAATATGTCAAATATTTATTAAATTCAATAAATTTAAAAATAAACTTTAAATAAAAAAAAAAAACACAAAAATCTAAGAAAAAAAAATAGTGAAACATGTAATATAACTGTACCGTAGCATGTATAATAAATAAATAAAAAATATATATATAAATTATATATTAAGATTTCTTTGTATTGGACTCAATACAGCTTTTATGCCAACGGAACAAGGTGTTTTTTGTTTAATGTTTTTAGCTACCCCGAGTGTGATCTGGGATTACCGCTTTTTGCATAGAAAATCCACCCCGAGTCACACTCGCGATTACTGCTAAGGGGGTTTAATGTAATTTGCCACTTGGCTACCCAATCAAACAGTACATCCAGGTCTGCTTGTAGATTATAGACATCCTGTATGGATTTAACTCCATCACATAGTTTGGTGTCATCTGCAAACACAAAAATGGTACCTTTAATCCCAAACTCTAAAAGGATGTTAAACAGTAAAGGTCTCAACACTGAACCCTGGGCTACAACCACCACTAATAACCTTAGACAATTCAGAGTATGAGTCATTAACTACAACTCTCTGGATGTGTTCTTTAAGCCAGTTTTCTGTCCATTTACAGATTGACTACAGATTGACTTTTCAAACCTATTGACCCTAACTTGAATATATACCATCTGTGGGGTACTGTGTCAAAAGTGAGGCCTGGAGCAGGGAACTAAGTGAAAAATCAGTGGAAGGCCTGCATGACTGGGAAGGGATGGGAGCAGGCAGGGGAAGGGTTAAGAGTTAGCATAGAGAAGAGGGGGGGGAAGTTGCTGCATTAGTATGCTGGGAGTGACGTGCAGGGGGAAAGGAGGAGTGAAAGAGGGGTGAGCCGGAAAGGGAGGGTCTTTTTTCAGCGTGACGGAGAGAAGAAAAGAAGTTTTAACCCATCCGCCCGCCCTGTTTTAGGTGTTTCGGTGAGGTCCTCGAGGGAAGGAGTTGTATTGGAGGGTTTCAGTGGGGGTGAGGGTCTCGTCTATGGTATGGGACCCTCAGTAAGGTTGTTGTTGGGAATGTTAAATTGTTTTGTGGTAGGGCTGCGAGTGCTGCTAGTATCGTTCCCGAGCTTGAGGTGCGGCTGGGAGCATTACATATCACGGCGGTGCAGACCCATTATGTGCAAGGGGTTACAATAGTGGGGGCTTTGAGGACCAATAACCAGGGGGTTTGTTTTAGGAAAAGGATGTTTTATTAATGTATTGGTTACAGTTATTTGTTAATATTTGTGGATTATGTGTTTATATATTTTTATTTATGGTTATTTATTAAAAGAGTTAAAAATTAAGTTATTTGTTAATAAACAGCCCAAAGGGCCTATTTAACCAAGTTGTTGTCTCAGTGTGTGTTTGGAGTAAAGGGGTGGGGTGGGGGTCAGTGGGAGTGGGGCACGGCCTGCGGGAACTCAGCCCTATCACAGTCATGCTTTAGCAAAGACCAAGTACACTATATCAACTGCTATTCCACTGTCTACCTGTTTACTTACTTCCTCATAAAAAGAGAGTAAATTTGTTTGATAACTTTGGCCACACTGGTCTCACACCGATCCATTTCTTACACAAATACACAGTAAACAAATTATTATATAACTCTTCCTTCAATATGTTTTAGTTTGGTGTGTGAGAAAGTAATGTGTTTACTTTCCTGTTCCTTGAAGAAGAGAGAACTAATGGGTGAAAAGAGAGGACAGACAAAGAAGAGAGGGTACTCCACATGGGTTTTAATTACATATTGTGTTATACCTCAGGTTCTATTTCCTTTTCAAACTTTGCTTGTTTATTGATAATCATTCAAGTGAGTTTATCGTTATTGGGTTACATTTATACTTGGATATTGAGGATTTATGTGTGTTTTGCAATTGCTATAATAGCAGCTAGAGATAAAATTAATTTTATGTATTTAGAAATCTCTGAGGTGAGGCCATACCTGGCAATTTGGTAAATGAACTATAGACCCATATCCAGCCACCAAATGTGTGCCTAGTCCCCAGTTATCCACAGCATGTAACATACATACATACATACAAAATACATGGTGATGCTTAAGGTGAAAATGTTGCATTCACAGTTAGGACCAGGTACCATCTCATTACAGTTTTATAACTGGCTTAGACTAGAGAGGTGTTAACTTCTATATTTGTATTCTACTTTCCAGTTCTGAGTGTCTCACGATTTCTTCATGAATTGCTCCCAGCTTAGCAGTTTTTCCGGCTTCAAGTAGATTACCCAAGATTTTTATATAGTATCAACATCCAACCCCAAGCCGAGTCTCTTGTCTTACAAGTCAGTTTAAATGGTGTCATGTCAGGATGGTATTTTATTTGAGTATAGATTGCAAGAAGGATGCTATCTGTGAATACTTAAATTTCTCTGTAAGAGGGAGGTGATATTGAATAATTAGTCTAAGCTTTGAATGCCTTTACTTGTTACTCTAAACATTTACATTTTTGGCAGGAGTTCTGACTTACAGACACACAAGACATTGACTAGGAAATCTATACGTAAATATGAGTGGAAAAGGATATTTTGCGTTTTACATGTTACTCTCGTATTTAGATAATCAACAAAACAGTAATCTACTTAGACTTAAACTACTGACACGAATGTATATAAACTATTTAAACTTGTGTACGGTGTTCCCAATGACAAGAAAAGTCACATAACTCAATGAAAAAAAAATCAGCATGAGCAAGCATCCAATGCATTCAGAAGCATATTATTAAAGAAGAGTCTTAAAAAAGAAGATGACATCATCTATGCCCAGATGTTCCTGATTAGAAAACACACTGCAAAGGCACCTTAAAAGGCTTTTTACACATTCATCTTTAAAACCTTTAATACATTACCCCACCCTTACAAATCCAAACCCTTTTCATTGCATGTGACTGGTTAATAGTTAAATATGCCTTCATGTCAAATATATATACAGTCTTGATGTTTTATTAAAGTAATTCAGTTATGGATGGACTTTCTTGATGACTCCACTGAAATTATCAGCTTGTCTGGGGTCCCTAAACTGAGCTTCACATAGCATGTTTTGTCTCCTCTGGCTAAATTTGCAGCAGGAAAAGTAAGACCACCTTGTAATGCTTGCAGAAAACAGGTATGTGGTATCTCAAATGCAAAGAACTTCCGCAGCAGAAAAAAAAATGGTATATAAAGGATAGTATTTATTAAAACAAAATACTCATATCTACAATCAATATTACTAATGTATAAAGTTGAAATCTAAAATAGAAATAAGATAGCAACTCTCTGAATAAGTTTTATTTTTTTATCTATACTAAAGACTTGGCTGATAATTGATGCTAATCCATACTGGGAAAAACTCATTACAATAGATGGTGGATAGTGAAGGACTGTCTGCCAAGGTAGCTTCACTTTTTTCCCCTCTAGCGTCTTCTTACATTCACCATTCTGTTCACCCTTTAAACTCCATGTGGAATTTCTATAACCTAGACAAGATTTTGATGCACAACTGGTAAAATTCAGCAGAAAAAAATAGTCAATCTGCTTTTCATTATACACAGAACCCAATCATATCTATCTCAGAAACAATACGTTCTGTAATAAAACCTTAATACTTTAGCTGATGCACAGAAGACAGGCAAATGCAATATTGCGATAAACTGGAACAACATTTCTAACCGAATAATCATATATGTTTTGAACCTAATTATCTGACTATGGGCCCCTATAAAATATAATGCCTTGTTTTTATCCAGCTTTATTAAGCACAATATAGCAGTCATTCTGAACCGGAGTTCCATGAAATTCTAGGGTTCCTCCAAAGGTTGCTAGAGGATCTTTAAGCAGTGGCTGTTTGACTTCATATTTATTGGTGCCTGCATAGGTTTGGGGCCAATGTCACTTGAAAAAGCCAGCAGCATGAAACCAAAATTTTAACTGTTTGCAAGGGGGGTATTCTTTCTGCTAACCTACAATGTCAGGTAAATTTGACACACCAATTGGCTTTTAACAGAAATTCCCCTTGGGGATAAAAATTTTGAGAAAGTAAAGCACTAAAAATAATATATTAGATAGTTTATGAAGCCTAAAACAGATTAGATAAATGCAGAGAACTGAAGGAAGAAATGAATCTTGCTTATATGGATGATGTATTGCATCGTGCCCTACAAGCGTGAATAGCCACATTCATTATTTTGATGTGCCCTCCAATAGGAGTGCATCTGGCAGCGACCGTGCTCCCGTGACTAAGCTATAAACCATTTACTGCTGGATTTGTAAAGCTGAGGTATTGCTAGTGCATACTATACACATTTCCCCTTATGAGAAGTAATGAAGAAGTGCCGAGTATTTTTCTACAAAGCGATAAGTGGAATACAGATGTCTGATATAGATTCTAGCACTTTCCTTATGCAGGCATAGGTTTTCAAGTACATACTACACAAGATATACACATACTGCTTTTTCATTGCCGATTCTACTGCACAAAAAGAAGATACAATCATTGAGATATAACCTCAATGTCCAATGTGCAGTTAAAGTGTACAGCAATGGCCAATGACCTAAACAAAACAAAATTCACTATTTTATCAGTACATTAAATCACCACAACACACAAATTACATGCAAAACCAGTAAGAAAGAAACACATTATTTTAAAGTTACATTATATATTAAGAAAACTCTTAACATTAACAGTGCAAAACTATCAAGTAAACTTTACTGACACACTTGTATAACAGTATTTAAAATTCTAGTGTCACACAAAAGAATAAAGCAGTTCTACGAGCTATAGCATATAATTGCCTATATTTATGCTGCTGCACTAACATAAAAATCTACCAGTCAGTAACCAGGAATTCCTGTACTTAGCACCAAAGCTAAAGACTTACCACCATGAAGTAGTTGCTTCAGGTGTCACAAGCAGCAAGATGACAGGAGCCAGAAAGCAGATTTCCAGGAACAAGGTGTTCATATTAAAAAAAACAATCACAGCATATCAATGTTAGCACAGAAAATCCCATGAGAAATTAAAAAAAAAGACTGCTATGTTAGCATTAAAAAACAACCAAAAGACTTCATGATATTCTGTGCATCTGAAGGCTACAATGCTTCCCTAGGAGTCTGATCAGCTACTGTGATATGGAATTAAAAACTACAGGCAAAAAGGACTTGGAACATTCTCAAAATACTTCAGCTCGGTCTCAGAATCAAATGGTTAGCGGGAAGGAAAATAAGAGGTGAGCTTATTTCATCTCTCCTGTGCAGTGAAATGACTGTTCTGGAGCTGATGGACGTTGCATGCAGAATGGGTGGGTTTATAACACTGATGGATGGAATGATGTCAAAAGACAAGATGGTTTAGGGAAGGGAGGGCTGAGAGGAACACCTTTGATTGACAATAAACCCTGAGGTCACTGCTGAGCAACATGAAACCCAAACAGTATCCGATCAAATGAAAGTATATGAAAATACTATATTAATGTGATCCATGTGTCCCTTCTCTATAACTGGAGTCCAGAACTCTGAAAATGTATGTATAGCATAGTTTTCAATGATAAAATTCTTTCTAATCATATCATATCATACTAAAGTAGATAAACAACTTGATTATGTAAAACATCATTATAATTAGGTGCATTTGTCTGTAAGGCACTGCTGTTCCAAGTAAAGGTTAATTAAATTAAAAAATCATTGGTAACATTGCTAGGGCATCAGATCATTTTTATGCAGAGTACCAACTCTGCAATACATTCTAGTTAACATAAGAGACATGAAAACGACGCTTCACAGACATTTTACAATTGCCTTGAAATTATGACTAGCTTTTGTATCCTAAGTCTATAATTATACATTACTGTACTTAACTGCAAATAATTCACTTACCAGCCCTGACACAAAAAATCATACAACAGCTTAGTTTTATTTCAATGTTTTGAAGTTTGCTACCAAAGCACCCAAGTTTTAAACAATGTAATAATACATGCAGCCTTAAGAAAACAGGCATCTAACATAAATCATTGTTATTTAGTAAAGTAAACTGTATTATAAAAAAAAAACCTACTAGAAAGCAGACAATACTATGTGAATTACGCTATTAGATAAAACCTATGTGAAAGTGAAAGGTGAAATCCCAGGTTAAACATCTCAATAATATAAACACACATTAGTGGACATCAGCATTGTGTATGGTTTTCTGACAAGTAAATCTCCTGATTCATGATATATCCTATCACAGTACATAAATTAGTAACAACTATCATGTTCTTAAACATTTTACATGATTACATACACAAATTAAAAAGAAAAACAACTTAGGGTTAAAGTGATGCCATTCAGGGAACTGAAAAGACCTACACATAATGGTTTACTTTGCCAATAAATAAGACTTCACCTTATATTTTTGTCTACTCTGTGCCAAACAAAGACAATCAAAGCACACTGTAAAATATATACAACAAAAAAAATATTAGTGACACAACAGGTATAGCAAAAAATGAGGTATAAGTGACATAATACACTGTTGACCTAGGTTTAGATGATTATGACATATATTATTACAAATATGATATTTTGAAATCTGTTAGAACAAACCTGGTGCCACTCCGTTTTTTTCATAGACAAATTGTATCTCATCTTCTCTGAAAAGCTACACAGGCTTTAGGAGAAAAGAAAGTTCAACTTTTCAGAGAAAATATGAGAATTTTTCCACAAATTGTAAACAGAAAGCTATTTGGGCGAATGACCTGTTGAATGTTAGTTCATAACAGGCTTATAGCAATCTACAAGCACATTAGAAGCTCATTTGCTGGTACTGCACTAAATTTTACACTGGTTTGTTTTTCTAACATCTTCCAACATTATATCCAATGTCTACATTCGGCAATTAATCTCACTTGGGGGGATATTCACTAGTGTCATAATACAAAGCATTTATAAAGCTTACAACATAAGTTAATAGCTGAGCATGGAGTTTTTTAATAAAAAAGAATCTTAATTCAAATACTGCTTTAAATCTTTTTGTTTTTTTATTCATAATGATAAGTGTTTACAGCAGAATTATTTCAAGACAAAACTCGCATTGATAATATTTAGACATAACAGTCATCTAAATCCAGTTTCAATGCAAATAGGAAAAACAAGCAATCACTATACCGATTAAAACTTTTTTTTTTTTTTTTAAGGGCTAAGGGGCTACTAATGTTTATGCTTCACACATGAGGAGGACAAAGTTTTAGGGAAAATCTACAGCTAAAAGCTGAAAACAAAGATGATAACCTGGCTTTACTGTATACATTTTAGGACATCAAGGTCAGTGTAATCTGTGTGTCCGAATTGTATGTAAATCGTTTATAACTGTTGTTTCCCAAACTTTAGCAAGTGAATAAAAAAACAAAATATGGTGCAATTTAAAAATATGTGAATGGTTAACGATTTTTTATAATATATCCTAACTCATGAATAAACACTATAAATTAGATTAAACATACTTTTACTACTAGTGTGTTTCCCTTGTGTTTTCTTTGTAGATTGGGTATGTGGCTGCACTGGGGATTTCAACCTCCTCCCCAATGGGAACAGATGGATATTTAATAAAAATATGTTTTTTTCTGACACAATCTGGGCTCTGTATCAAACCCCTCAGTCCTTTGGGGTGTTTTGAAATCTACCCTCTGAGGTTTATTTATCCAACATGCTATAAAGGGTAAACATGAGCGCATGTCCAAGCTCTCCCAACTTGAAGTCGTTTTTCTGCTTGACAGACCTTCTAACCTGATCCAACCCCACAGAATCAATCTGTTTTAGAAAAGCTCTATTTAGATTTGGACCTCTGTTATTCCGAGATATCAGAACACGACCGTCGTTGGGCATGTCAGAGATTCTATATTTCTTTACACTAGAAACAACTTGCTTCCACCTATCTAAATTTTACTCAGCTCCCCCGCCCCCTTCCATTACTGTGCAGTATTTTTCGTGATGTTAAACTTCTCACCCATTTTCTGGACCTGTTGGACTCTGACATCATGACTAAAGAAAATCCAGCATGCTACAACCACCCTTAAACCTAGGAGACCTGTAGAAAAATAAAGCGTAGAGAAGGGTTTTTGTGGCAAAAAATAATTTGTATTAATGATTAACTCTCACGAATACATATCATAAATTCATGCAATTGGTATGACTGGAGACAAAAGTCCGGATAATTATTGGGTAGGTGCTTTAGAGGCTCTAGACAAACTTCTAACCGGAATAACAAATAGTTGACAATTGTGTCGCATACCTCGTCGATTACCAGATGCGTTTCATCTGATTTAGGCTTCCTCAGGGGTACTGTACGTATAGCAGGGTTGCACGTATTTGGTTGACAATATCTGAATGTGTAGTAAATATATAGTATCAGTACATAACATATTAAGTGCATCACAGTAAATATACAAAGTATGCAAAGAAAAACATATAACTGTGTCTATATAGAAAATGGTTTTTGTGGGTTTACATATAAGTACCTATATATATAGGAACAACTGTACAGAAGTCAAATTTCAGAAATACTAATCTGAAATAGTAAATAGTAATTCTTCAATTAGTCACACAGCATAAAATCATTTTAAACATACAGTTATATCACTTAATAGTAAAGTTCATAATTTTGATCATAATAGATATGGGAAAATAACAATGAAATCAAAACAATAAAAGGAGACCTGGCTATCCCAGCCAGTCATCCCAGCTTTATGCCTCTGCTCTACAAAACGTATCAATATAGCACTCATATTATGATGTTTTAAAACCATAAATTAAACTACATAAACCAAAAGAACAATTGTAAAAACTAAAACAGCTTAAATGTTAATAAAATATGGCTTAGCTTTAAAATAGTTGGTAAATATAGTCCAAACTATATTAATACATAATATTTTCAATCTCTTGATAGTGAAAACTGCTCATAAACAACAGACCTTGTTGTGTTTGACAGTCTTTTTACATTGTGAATGGGACGCCACTTTCACTAAAATAGAAATATAAAATATGTAATACTAACCAAAGGAGCATACACTTTGATATATACACAAACATACTAATAGTCCTACTTTACACAAAAATGCATACAGCTTTCACTATACACACAAGTTACAGCTCAGCAGTATACATGATTTGCACCATGCACACAAATATACACAGCGCCCTACATTTTACAAGAACAGATGCACAATATGCACTATTCACAGAAACATGCACAAAAGCCCTGATGTTGCAGCTGCCTTATTCCTGTGAGCGCTGATTTCTGCAGAAAGCATAGGGCAAAGAAAAGGCAGAGAGATGCTCCAGGGGGGCACCTTTTTGATTGTCTAGTGTTCAAGTGGTGTGCAAAATTATGCTAAAGAAAATAGAAAAAAAAGGAGCAAAGGTGGAGAGTGCAGACAGGTGTCTAAAGCAACGATGGGATGATGAACACCTCTGCTTTCTCATTACATACTTTGTATGCATATGTAGAATTAAATCTTACTGTATAACCCTGAATAAATTATATCAACATTAAGCAAAAATGTCATAATCCTATCAATTGAAAATTTTACATGAGCCAAGTATAGTCCAGATTACAAAAATGTAATAAAATTTTAGGCTTTAGAATATTGTTTTCTTTGAAGCTACAACAGTTTCCCAAGCCTATTGTAAATCCAATAGGTTTTCCTGCAGTGCATTTTCTGAAAGTGTCACATATACAAAAATGTTTCTGTATTTGTATGCTAATGAGTGACATTCTTATGCTAAATAATCCGTTGATAGCCATATAACATGTTTTGTTGCCTATTCCTAAAACATTTGTTTTCATTTTGGAAATGCTCCTTTAGGTTCTCCTGACCATCCCAACAATTTTAGTGACAATAATACTGTTCAAGCCCTTTGCAGTTACCATAAATGATTAACAAAAATAATTCTTCCTTCATCCTTAGTCACTAATAATTTCTGTGGTTCAAATGGAGGTTGTACCCTTAACATTTGCCTTCATTCAGTATGGCATCAGTCCCTTGGTAAAGTCTCTAGGTATCTCATTAGTAGGCGACCTGGACTATATATTATTTCAAGCAGAGTCATATTTAAATTTGGAAACCACACTATTCACCACCTGACAAAATTACAAGAGTTTGGTTGGATTTTAAATATCAAGAAGTCATTTTAATACTTTCTCTTTTTGCCTTAAGTATCTAGTGGACATCATCAATGGATTAATAGCCAGACCTGGTCAATTCAAAGTTGAATGCAAGCTAAATTTCCTGCGGCCTCCTTTACAGTAGTTTTCTATATGCAACATAACCTTAATATTCTCGAATAGGGAAACCCTTTCAAATGGTACAAGTCTCCAATGTGTTTAAACAAGGAGATTCAGGCAAGGACATTCTGGTAGTTGTCTGGTAGCTGCACTGATTTTATTCTCTGGGAAAGTGTTTCTTTGACTTTGACAAAGGATGCAAGCATCTATTGCTGAGGTAGAATGGGAAGCCATTGTGAACCCAGAGTTTCTGAACTTTAGAGAACTCACTCTTGGCCATCAAGTTGTCCTCAGCCACTTGCCCTGCTCTGGACTGGACTGGAGTGGACTGGAGTGGAGTGGAGTGGAGTGGAGTGGTACTCTCAAGATTATTTAGTGAGAGTTCAGTCAGAAACACCAATGTTATGGCATGTACCAGTCATTACGGAAGGGCAAGAAGAAAGGCTAGGATGACAGAGATGTCTTACATTGTGACTTTTTTTGGTACCTACCCCAACAGTCAAGATCTAAAGATCTTCAATAGGTCCGAATTATTGAGAAATGTGCGAGTAGGAGCATGAGAAAATTGGATTTTTTGTGCTTACTGTAAAATGTTTAGGTCTGTGTTTAATAACCGCCCTAGCGTTCTAATTCTGTCCGTATTTTCATGCAAAAAGCGTTACATTTTTGCATGGAAATGTCTTTTAAATTCTAAGCTTATAGTTCTTAGGCATAACTCACCGAAATATGTCCAATATTTAATAAATGTAATTCATTTAATAATAAACTTTAAATAAAACACAAAAATCTGTGAAACATGTAATGTAACTGTACAGTAGGCATGTATTATATATAAATAATATAAAGATTTCCTTGTATTGGACTTAACACAGTTATTTTGTTTTGAATCCAATACAAAATAATTTGAATTTCCTGTTGCGCCTCCCGCACAAACCAACCATCACCGGGAACTCCAGAGAACTTCTCTGCACACACCGAGTGAAGATCAGAGGAAGATGACACCACCCAAGAACCTGCAGGGATGAGAAGCATCCCGGGGGACGCCAAAGAAACAAGGTAAGTGGGTTTTTTTATTGTTTTTTAGCGACCCTGAGTGTGACTCGGGATAACCGCTTTTTGCATGGAAAATCCACCTCGAGTCACACTCGATATTACCGCTTGGGGGGTTAAAGTAAACAGCACCCACCACCCTTGGTTATATTGGCTGTTGCCAATGTTTTCTCTTAATATTGCTTATAGTATTTGTTCACTAGCACCAGCTATTACTAGTTGATGAGAAAGGTCAGGGGGTGACAATGATACCTCACTGTTCCTGAATTTAAAGAAATGTTGTCACCATTAGCAGCCTGCTTGCCCTGAAGTGGGTTTAGGAGATATGGAAATTAGCCCTGTGACTGCCGATTGGTAAAAAATGTAGGCCGTCAGTTAGCGGCTGGTTAAATGTAGCCTGCCCCACTTTATTTTGGATTGACCCCATTTTCTCTGCTGCTGAAACCCTAATGCTCAGGACTGTGGGGAACACATGAGGCACAATTGGGAAGGATTTTGCTCAGTGCAGGAGCTAAAGGAATTGTATTTTGAACTGTTGACTACCAGTCACTGAATTTGGGGCTTCCTTGAATGTGTAAATAAGTAATTTTTTTTAAGTATTAAGTTTTTTAATATACAAGATTAAGCTATTGAACTATTAAGTCAACAGTATTTTCAGCATAGTAAAACTACCTAAAGTACTGACAAGGAAAAACTTTACTTGTTAACATTTATCTGTTAGCTAGTCCAAACTCCAAATGGGCATCATCAGTTGCGGTCAGAACTTTTCCAATTACATGTGAGGAACAAGCAGGAACTGGCTTTATTGAAACTCTATCATCCGAAAAAAAAAAAAAAGTGGTGTTGTTAAGAGTTTTGCTGCACACATCCACAGCAGCTTTAAGTTCAACCTGAATGCTGGCCGGTTCTTATCGGACAGAGACCTGATACCTTCCGCTAGTATTAGATCTTGTGCCCTCCTTTCAGCCTCTCATACAGTCATCTTGGACTAATAATATAGGGGCCTATTTTGCTAGCCACTGAGAATGTGCCGAAATATGAAAGGGATGATTAAGCTTCATTACCTTCAGAAGCTAAAATTTTAGCAATCATAAGACAGGGATCTTAGCAATATTTTTGCTGAAAAGTGATAGTTATTCATAAGCAATATTTTATAATAAAAACTAAAATTTAAAAAAAAAAATTTATAAAAATTGGAAATATATACAAAAACACTAAAAATTCTAAAAATTCTCTCTCTCTATATATATATATATGATTATTGACAAATTATGTTAAAAAAGTAAGACAAAAATGGACAAACTGAATTTACTAAAAACTTTACATTTCCATATATTTACAGAGACCAGACCTGAATATATATATTGAGCATGCAGAAGGATTTAAGTTAATAAAATTTTGCCAAAGATCAGACTAATCTTAAAGACTAAGAAAATGGAAAATAAATTTTTAATTGAAAAGGTGCAAATTGTCCAGCACAAAGAAACCTGGAAAAATTATACAATAAATGGTAAGTAGGAAGCACACTATAATAATACTACACACTGAGCGACAAGGGTATTTGTTTGCACTGTGACAGGTGGGGTGCCAATGAGAATTATTGGCAACACAACCTGCATGCACAGCATATGGTTGTAAAGAGCCATAATGCATAGACATGAGAACAACAGTGTGAATGCAACCTTAAACTGGCTAAAAAAAACTACTGTAACTATGATAGCGTTTAGGACAGAATGCCAGTCTAAAAATAGATAAGGCAAGACATTTAATTTTTCTTAATTGGTTAATCATTGTATTGAAAACCACTTTTGTGTCTTGGATGATATTTCAGCTGGGTGTATTGGTGGAAATAATTGTAATACTGATGGAATAGCGACCAAGTGATGGTGCATTGAAAACTTGTAGTGGCTCACAAGGTTTAATTTAATACATGTATAGTCTTCATATTTGTTTTTTTTTTGTTTTTTTTTGGCGCTTAAGCTCTTACACTGAACGCAATTCCTGCCAGGTTCTTCACGCTGAAAATCAATACTGCAGGTAAACACAATTCTCCATTTATCAGGGATGGGGACCAAGTTCTTATTTAAACTTATTTAAAGGTCTACCTTTAAACTTGCATTTAAAGGTAGGCCTTACATCTTATCCAACTCCAACCATCTATATGGAATAGCAGAATATAATAATATTATTAATAATAATAATAATAATAATATTAATATAGAGAGAAGCTCCATAAGGGAGGACATAAATCAAAAGCCAGGTGTACCCAGCTAGTGCCAAGCCTATAACTATTAATACATTTCTAAGATAGGAAAGTGACAGAGAAAAGCTTTTTAAATTGCACTCTTATTAACTGTTAAAAATTAATTATTTACTTTAATAATATCAAAATACAAAAAAATTCATGAACACTACATCAAGTTATACAAAAGTGTTGTCACTATTACTGAACAATATTACAAGGTAACAGCTGAACTTAGCTTGCTATTCGTATACTTGTATAAATGTGAGTGAAAAACATATGTCTCCTTACCTAACGTGTTTTGCCTAGAAAGGCCTCCTCAGGGGATTTGGAGAGCTGAATAGCAAACTATAAGGAGATAACATAATGCATATAAATAGTTGTTTGCATACTGTGTTACAAATATTGGTTCACTTAAATTTTGCCTTATAAGTTACATAATGTGTATTATATAGGAACATGGTTTCCATACGTTACGTGAATAAAGAATAATGGAAACACTTACAGTTCAGACTTGGGTCTCAGTGTATTCGGTTCATTAAAAGTGGATAATATTAGGTTTTGTAGATTGGCTGCATAGCTATTGGGGGGATTATATTCTCTGATGAATAAATACCAAAATTTAGATATGTAATTCTACTCATATAAGAAGAAATAAAAAAGAAGAAAAAATTATAATGATAGATATAGATTGTATGGAAAGGACTTACATTCAATTAATGATCGTGTTACAAGGTAGAAAATCCTGTACTGGAAAAGATTGGTTGAAATATTGTGGTATAGTAATGCTCAAGGGAAAGTCATACAAAAATACCATTTGTTCACCTGGTTTAATGCATCCAATCAGTATGTTGAATGGGTTGTTATAAACAGATTGTTATTTAGGTGAATATATAATAGATTAGGGTACACGTAGGTAGTAGAACAGGGTTTTAAAAAATAAAAATAGTAGTGAAGAACTTACTCTTAATAGTGAAGAAAGTTTTAGTAGTAGTGAAGATTAGTTCTGAAGAAAGAATACTGTGGTTTCATTCTAATAAGGGAAGGAGAGGGGAAAAGATTCCAATATTCAAAAACTCAGCTTTCAAATCAAAATCAACAAATAATAGTACTAAGAGGACCAAAAGATTGCACATAGAAAGGAGTACCTACATGATTCAGTATAAGAGCAGCCTGACAGCAGCCAGCCAACACGAAAGCATTGGTGCCTTCAGGTCGCCCTTATTAATAAATCACACAAGTGATCACATGCGCGATTGGTCATACTGAACCTGCAGACTGAGGGCAACTTCTGCCCATATCACGGGAGAGTTGTATACTTGCGTGATTTGAATAAACCTTAATAAACATTCAAGTTATTATTTATTTATTTTTTTCATTGTATGTAAAATTTGTATGTTTTTTGACACAAGTGGAAGGTACCCTGTATCGTAAAAACTTTGATGTGACTGGGGTCATTTCTGGATTCACCATCCACAAAATAGTAGAAAACAAGTGTAAGATCTAACTCGACAAAAAATGTGTTGCCCAGTGTTATTTGTAACACAGTATACAAACAATTATTTATATGCATTATGTTATTTCCTTATAGTTTGCTATTCAGCTCTCCAAATCCCGAGGAAACCTTCTTAGGCAAAATGCGTCGGACAAGGAGACCCATGTTTTTCACTCACATCTTAAAGTATACGAATAGCAAGCTAAGTTCAGCTGTTACCTTGTAATATTGTTCAGTAATTGTGACAACACTTATGTATAACTTGAAGTAGTGTTAATGAATTTTTATGTATTTTGTTATTATTGAAGTAAATAATTAGGTTTTAACACTTAACAAGAGATTGCCATTTAAAAAGCCATTCTTTGTCACTTTCCTCTCTTCGAAAATCTAAATGGAATAGACATTTGGTCTGCAGCTACTTACAATAAAGGATGCTGCACCGACTTAGTAGTAGCTGGGGATTTTGTTTGTAACTATCTGGCAGTCTGAAACATTATAGGAGGAGAAAAGCTGTGAAATTTGTAGTGGGTAACTTATGCACAGCACATATATAGCCAAGTTATCAAAAACATATCAAATCCCCAAAACAAAATGTAATATATTTCATTTTTTTTCAGGATTTTTTTCCCCATTATCTTTATCGGATAATCCCACAAACAACCCACTTCCTGTCCTAGGGTGATTTCTGAATAGTTTACCAGGTATTTTCCACACATGAAAATATAACACATGGAGCCACCAAATCAATGGACTAGTTAACTGCAAAAAGTTCAATTTTTAAATCAAGATTTTGATATATATATTTTTTTATTTATCATGGGCAGGGCAGGAACCCTATGGTCTGGAAAGTGGGAGAGGTGTGGACAAAATTTATCTATGCTGAATGATTTGTATATAATTTTAGATGCCTATGCGTCTGGATCGACTTATCATTCTGACCTGTTTTTACCAAAGGTAACCTGTGTTTAGGCAGTTTCTTTTATCAAATGCTTACTTTAAATTACTCAGATAAGCACCAGGTTTGCCAAAATAATTGTTATACAAACTATGATATTACTTATTTGAAAGAAAAGTAAACAGGTAACTAAACATTTTCAATTTTTTTTTTTAAATTTCAATTTTACATGTTTGAATGAAAAATATATACACAGAATGGATGGTTTTATAGTCCAAAATAAATACCCAGAGCCATTATTAGTGGTCAATATCTACAGTGGAATTACATTTTTTTCTGGCTTATGAACTGTACACTTACCAAACAATTACTTCAAGCCAAACTAAGTCAAAATGCAAAGTCATCAAAATATGAAGCCATAATGATTAATTTCCTATACATGATATGGAGTTGAGTAACAAAAAAAATATTCAATTGACAAGCTATATTATAGGCACACACAATATACTTAAATATAGAGCAAGCTGACCCTAAAAACCAACATATTATGTTCACTTTTTGTTGTGTGTCAAGAATAAATTGAAATCGTTTGTTATATCTTTTTAAATACCTGGAGAGTATCTAGAAATCTGTGGGCCCTAAGAAAAACAATGAATGGTCTGGTCTCTTCCCCTGAAGAAAAGGGAGAAAACGCATGCTTCACCCCCAGGGGCTTCCAGCGGCAGCTTTTTCTCTTTTGGATCAATATTGTGTTTAAAGATATAGTTCAGCTTTTAAACAGGCTCCTTCACATTCTCAAGCACATTTTAATGCTAAGTTAATACCAGACTAGCTACGCAGCCCCAGACCATACCATATTCACCACTATGGTTTACAGTTAGCATGTGTTGGATCTTCTCTATAAATGCTGCCTTAATTTTGCGTAAAACTATCTACTGTTGCTGTGTAAAAAAGTACTGATTTCCCAGTTTAAGAAGAACTGGCCTTCACTTATATCTGTACCTAATTTTTCTATGTGGCAAATCTGAAATGTCAGCTTTGTGCGTCATATCATCACTTTTATCTGTCAGCACTGTTTGAATAAATCCAACAAACTAGTGTTTACATTACTTCCTTCAAACAGAAGAAGTCAACAAAATCACATTATACTCCTTTGTTCACCTTAAAGTATTAGATTTTCGTAGGTTAAGATATCCTTTAAGAGGCATAATTAATGCCTATGATAGAATGTTTTATGTATCCTAAAGTGCTATAGACCACAATAATGGAAAATTACAAATCCCACATATTGCCCCTTCCACCTTCCGCTACCGCCGCCCTGCCAAACCCCGACCCTGGCACAACAATCACACTACACAGCCACAAAAAAGACTGTTCATGCAGCTGAGCGCAAGTGGAGAAAATCTGGCCTCAGCACTGACTTCATGGACTACAAAGCTTAAACACAAAGCTCACTGTCACCAAGCAAAATTATTTCTCATCTGTCATTTCCTCTCAAGCTTCCAACCCACGCAACCTCTTCCCAACAATTGACTCCCTCCTAAACCCCACACCTGCTCCCCCCACAACAACCTTCTCTGCCCAAGACATTGCCACCTACTTTAGAGAAAAAATAGACAAAATCAGACATGATGTCTCTGCTCACTGAGCCACTCCAACCATACCCACCTCTTCCACCTGTAAATCATCACTGGCCTTCCTCAGCCCTGTTACTGTGGACGAAGTCTCCTCCTTATCTCCATCTACTACCTGTCTGCTTGACCCAATTCCCTCTGATCGACTTCGTGCCCATTTCTCTACCCTGGCCCCTGCCCTAACCAAACTTTTTAACCTCTCCCTTTCTACTGGTATATACCCCTTCGCTTTCAAACATGCCATAGTTCCCCCTATCCTAAAGAAACCCTCACCGGACCCCTCCCTACCCTCTAACTACTAATCTATCTCCCTTCTCCCATATGTCTCCAAACGTCTTAAACGCCTTGTCTATAAAAGACTCACCGATTACCTGAGCACCAACTTTCTCCTTGACCCTGTCCGGTCTGGTTTTCAATCTGCCCATTCTACTGAAACAGCCCTTACTAAAGTGGCCAATGACCTCATCAGAGCTAAGTCTCAAGGCAACTTTTCCCTTCTTCTCCTTGATCTTTCCTCTGCTTTTGACACTGTAGATCACCCCCCCTTCTAATACAAATCATGCCCTCCATTGGTATCAGTGACACTGCTCTTTCTTGGTTTGCTTCCTATCTGTCTGATCGCTCCTTTCAAGTTTCTTTCAATGGTACTTCCTCCTCTCCCACTCTCCTCTCTGTTGGTGTTCCCCAAGGGTCAGTCCTTGGACTGGTTCACTTTTCTCTGTACACCTCCTCTCTCGGTAGTCTCATATCCTCCTTTGGCTTACAGTACCATCTGTATGCTGATGACACTCCAATCTATCTGTCCACCCCTGACCTGTCTCCTTCAGTCCTGGATAAGGTCTCATGCTGCCTGTCAGCCATATCATCATGGATGTCTGACCGATTCCTGAAACAGAACTCATCATCATCCCCCATCAAATTCAAAATCTCCCCATGACATATTTTTAACTGTTAACAACACTGTTATTCGGCCCTCCCCTCAGGCAAGTTGTCTTGGCGTCACCTTTGACTCTGCACTCTCATTTACCCCCCATATTCAGAACATTTCCAGGTCCTGTCACTTTCATCTACGCAACATCCCCAAAATCTGCCCCTGTCCCCAGAGAGCACAAAACTCCTTGTACACGCTCTTATCTCTCGCCTGGACTACTGTAACATCCTCCTCTCGGGTATTCAACTAACTCGACTCTCTCCTCTACAATCTATTATGAAAGCTGCAGCCAGACCCATCCATCCTTCCCACTTCCGCTGCATCCCTTTGCAGTTCTCTACACTGGTTTCCATTTCAGTCTTCCCTATCCTATTCAGCTTGCACCTACTTTCTGCTTATTTAAAAGGGCACTCAAAAAAACCTTTTTTCAAACTTGCCTACCCATCTTCTTTTGTCCTTTGAAACCATCACTACTTCCCACCACTACATATCTCCCATCCTATTGTGTGTTAATTCCTCCACCTACTAGATTGTAAGCTCTTCGGGGTAGGAGCCTCTCCTCCAGTGTCATTGTCTGTATTTGTTTGTCATTTGCAACCTCTATTTGATGTTCAGCACTGCGTAATATGTTGGCGCTATATAAATTCTGTTTAATAATAATAACAATAATAATATTGGCAGAATGAACAAAGCTTCCAGCTTACCATGTTCTATTATCATCAAAATATAAAGAGGCCTGGAGCAGTGCCTTTTTTCTCTAAATCATATGGCAGCAGTATAAACCAAAAGGTAAAAAGACTTTGTCACTCAATGAACTCCAAGAAAAGGAACATCCTTTACCTTGGGAATGTCCAAAAGCAGTCTAACTGCTAACATGCCAAACATAACATGAAACTCCTAAACAACCTTATGCCCTAAGCAGGCATCTACACCTAGAACATACATTCAATAAAATATTGCTGACAAGGCTGGAACATGCTGCACTGCTTAGTACAGGAACTATTTTAATACAATATATACCACATCCAGATGGGCAATGATTCCGTTCCAAAGAAAGCATCAGGATAGTCAGGGTGACTATGCTATCAAACAGGAGGTCTTCCATTCATCCCACAATGGAGATGAAGTGAGAGGACAACAGAGTTAATCCCAGTAGTGACACAAACTGATGGGGCAGTAGTCCTAATGCAAAATGCAGGGTGCGCTGAAAAATGGGCATATGTGAGTAAGCATGTGTGATGAAAGTCTCCCAAGTGTACACTAAAGACCTGGTTTAACGACATTCGGAAGTTTGGGGAGTGAATGTACATATTTAGTGTACTGAAATTCAAGGTGAAGTAAATGCCCCCTTTGAGCAAACCTTCTGGCAGAGGGACTGGAGAAATCATATCCTAATTCAGATGATCAGGGAATGATCAGCGTCTGATTAAGATCTGCTAGCTGTGGGAAGACAAAAGAAATGGATGGACGTCAAAAAACTAGGTAGAGGGGCAAGGGACCAAAACTGGAGTTTGCAGCCCTGCAACTTCATTTCTTAGAGGAAAGGTTGGGGGGAGCACAGCACAATAAAAGGCTTGTCTATTGGCAGATAGGGAGTCAAATTTGGGGTATTCATAACAGTAAGGGTGTGGAGAAACTAAATATAGCTTTGGGGTCAAACGTAATCAGATGTGCAATATGTTCTTGACATAGGGTGAAATAATAAATTATTAATAAAGGGTTGTAAAGCTTTTAATGACTGTCCAATAAAAGTTGCAACTCTCAGGGCACATAGTTTTGTAGTTGTGCATTACCACAGGAGGAGCAGTTTATGAAGTTACACAAATTGAATAAAGCCTGTTGGAAAAGAGGAATAATTGTATGGATATTAGGACACAGGAGCAGTTTACACTGTGCCAAATTCACAGGCAGTAGGGAGTAATGGCATTATATTTGTGTTGCTAACCTACATTAGACATCCATCTCCTCATAATGGACATAGGCCAATCAACTGAAAGCTAGGCCAAAAAGTGGTTTTATGAATAGAATATTTTGTGAGTTGGGCTAATTGTAAAGCTAGATAATATTTAGTCATCTAAAGTGACCCTAAGTCTCCAAGTAATTCAGGCAGATATAAAGTAGTATTAGAAAGTATAAGTATTTAGATTGGCCCTTGTTTTTTTGTTTTTTTTCGAGAGTGCACCACAAGATGCGTGTTCCACTGCCCAGGGGGTATGTTGGCACTAGTGAAGTTCTGTGTGGGGATTTTTTTTACCGTGTGTTATTGTGATAAAATAGTGTGAAGCCAGCCTCATTAGAATGTAATCACTAATTACTGCAGTTGATGGCAGTAAAGAATATTTAAAAAAAACAAATCATTTTTTTTTTAACTGTAATTTTACAGTTCTGCACAACACCAAATACCCAGTTTGGATGACTTTTTACAAACCTTGAAGTCTGTAAAAGGTTGATGAACAAGCAAAATAGAAGACAGGAACAAAAACAGTTACTGTGGCTTACTTTTTTTTTATAAGTGCCTGTATTAAAAGAACAGCAGATACTGATGGACTTGGGACTGTGCAAAATATTTTAGATTTTAAAATCTAGTTAGACCAGTCTAGGAGACAATTTCATTATTAGCACACGTATGCAAATACTTGATGTGACACAAATGCACTGTTTCTGTTGTGAACAGATAACACTGCATTTTTTTTTTTTATGAACTAAGTCCTGGCCTGTTTTCTTTTGTTAAACTACTCAAACCAACATTACAGTATTGCCTCATGATATAGACTAATCATTCTGTGGTCCGAAGCTAACAACTAGAGAGGGCCAATTACACTTCATAAAATAACCGAGGAAATATGCATAGAACACAAGACAGCTCTGAACTTTAGATATAATCAGACTTCTTAATGAACAGATACCAGACCATAGTTCTCCCCAGAAGGTTTTAGCTGGTTGCTTCACTCGGCTGCAGTGCCTCCTACGGCAGCCTCCCATCCGCAGCTCCGGGATCCCGGAGCCACTTACATAGCAAGGAGGATTGGGTTAGGGCCCCTAAATGTATACCTACCTGTCACAAATCTATAACTGTCAAACTACGCTACCCGGTCTGCTTCTCTTCTTTGAACCCCAATTTCTCCAGAGCCGCAGGGTGTATGAAACCCAAAATACAGATGCAAGTGGGGGACACCTTAGGCTAATTCCCCTTATAATTTCATTACTATAGCAACATTAGAACATTAGAACTCTGCCCAACAAAATGAGCTGCCCTGTTACACATTACTGCCCACTTCTAACACTTGAACTCCAATTTCCCTGGAATGGGGGGTGTAAGAAACCAAAAATGTGTGGGGAACATCTGTGGCTACCATCCCCCACAATTTCATCACTATGGCATCATTAGAACATAAACTTTGCCCACTAAAACAAAATGGGGTTACTGGAAGACTACAGTCATGTGTAAAAATGAGGTGTGTTTTGATGGACAGAATTTTTTTTTATGTTGTAATGATGCCATGGTGATGAAGTGACCCCCCCCACTTGCACCTTTATTTTTGTTTCCCTGCCCCTCTCTATTCTAGAGAAATTAGGGTTCAAGGTAGAGAAGCAGACAGGGTAGCATAGTATGGCAAATCTAGTTCTGTGTAAGGTAAATTTAGGGGCCCCACCCCAATGCTTCTTACTATGTAAGAGGTCCTGGGGGTCCACAATTTGCATTTTCAATTTTGGGCTCTTAGACATACTCTCTTTTGAAACAGCAACCCCAGTGTTCAATTTTGACACGTTTTAAACTTGTGACCCCTCTTTCTTAAAATTCATTAAAGAAATTGGTTACTAGTAGATATGAGGGTACCTTGTACCCTAAAAATTTCAAGTAATTACAATCAACGATTTAGGAGATCTGAAGGTTTGAACACAGTGAGTTGTTAGGCTGCAGAATATGACAAGCAGCTTTTACACACACAGCTATCACACTGCGCTGCCGTTCTTTCCCATGATGTACCAAACTGTAGATTTTGCCACTCCTAATATTGTAGCAATTTCTTGGAGGTGTTTTTCTGTTTTTGCAGCTTATGGATGGCTTGTTTCACCTGCACGGAGAGCTCCTTTAACCGCATGTTGCCTTTTCACAGCATATCTTCCATATACAAGCACTCCCACACCAGCCCATGAAATAGCCTTTGAGTCAATTGTCCCATTACTTTTGAGCCTGAAATGAAGTGATTGTGTAAAAAAAAAAAAAAAAAGGTTTTGTTCCTCACATTTTTATTGCAATCTCTTTGTTCAACCCACTGAATTAAAGCTGAAAGTCTGCAATTCAACTGCATCTGAGTTGTTTCATTTAAAATTAATTGTGGTAATGTACAAAATCAGAAAAAAGTTGTCTCTGTCCAAATATTTATGGACCTAAGTGTATATAAAAGAGTGATATTCCCTTTTATATAATGGAAATATTTTTTTGTTTTTTTTCCATAGTTTTGGGAGAGTTTAACATGGGTCAATGAACGAATGAATAATGAACAGAGACAGCGTATTGTGAACTTTTTATTTTTTTGGATTTTCAGCCAACAACCAGCAAATTGAGACTCAACAGGTGCTGGATCGATCTTCATAGGATCTTAAATGTCTATTTGGATATCACTGGAGTTTTCAAAGGTAATTATTTTATCACCTAAAATTAGCGTTGTCTCCCTATTTCTAGGGCACATTTACCTCCTTCGCGGGTCAGGTTTAACCAAAGTAAAGCTGACTACACACCTTTTGCCCTTTTTATTTTTGGAAGTCCACACAGACTTTAATGGCTAGGAGGGGGCACACAAGCTCGCTGCCCTCATCTCCTATCTACTAGGTATTCATATGAAAATCAACGTTCCCGTGAGGTTAGATGAGCATGGACTACGCCAAGCTAAATATTGCTTAAAAAGGAGTAATAGAGAAATTATTTTTATGTACTGTTGCTCATTTTGATTGATTTAATCTAATTATTTTGACTAGGGTAAATTTATTTTGGGGATGGGAAAGGGGTACAGCTATATTGCCTGAACATATGTACACTATGTAGGTCTTTGTCCTGCTGAGCATAGCTTCTGTCATTTTCTTCAGAGGGAAAAGCCAGGGACAGCTTTCCCAAGCTGGCCTGGCTAGATTTACTTTGTTCACATAATGTAGTTAGCTAGCCAGCCAGCTGCATTAGTGGCAAGCACATAAACAATGCAGGACCCTGCACAGGGTAGCGGCAATCCTATCATTGTGAACATCCTGAACATTGCTGAACCTTGCAAAAATAATTATTTTATCAGTTAACATTAGTGTTCTGGTTATTTCTAGGGCTCATTTAACCTCCCCAGCGGTACGCCCGAGTGTGATTTAGGGTAAAAAATATATAAAAAAAAAAAGCTGAAAGCGGTAACCCCAAGTCACACTCAGGGTAGTTAAAGTCCTCCAGAGTCCTGCCATCCACGGGCCACGTCCTCTTCGTGGCGACGGTGCGTGCGGCTGTCGCTAGGGGCATGACGTGAATTTCAAATTATTTTGTATTGCATTTAATACAAAATATCTGTTTTGAATGCAATACAGTGGATTTATATGTCTAAAAGCAGTACATTGTCTTTCATGAAAATGTATTTTAGAATATAATAAAGTTTGAAACACAAAACCATGTCAAAGTTTATTAATAAATATATTAATAAATGTATTTTTTTCAAATATATTTAATTTATTATTTTGACATGGTTTTGTGTTTCAAACTTTATTATACTCATACTATTATATTATACTGTAAAATAAATTTTCATGAAAAACAATGTACTGCTTTTACACACATAAATCCGAACAGAAATTCAACGCCCAGGAGGTTCACTCTTTCAGGAATAATATAAGGGGCACTACATTGCCCTATACTGATTTCTGAGGGGATAAAAATCTGGTGTTCCCCTTCCAAAATCAAATTAGCTCTTTGCCCACAGACCTCACAACATTGAGGTCAGGATGTGAGGATAAGGGTCCAGGTTGGGCACAGGACCGTGTCAGATTTTGCCAAGGTAATCTTGGCTACACACCTTTTGCCCCTTTTTTACTATTGCAAACCCACACAGCCTTTTTTATGGCTAGGATGGGGGCACACAAGCTCGCTGCCCCTATATTCTATCCACAAAGTATTAATTTTAAAACCAACCTTTCGATAAGGATAGATGAGCATGTACCTGTTAAAGCCTTCATGATGCAGACAGTGATCAGTCTTCAAAGAATCTTACTTTTGAATTTCAATGCACCATATCAAGGTAAAAATTACTTTAAAAAAAAAGAGATATTTTTTTTATGTATTGTTCATTTTTTGACTGATTTAATCTAATTAATATGGGCCAGGTAAAATTTATTTTGGGGATGGGAAAAGGGTACTGCTATATTGCCTGAACATATGTAAATTATGTAGGTCTTTGTCCTGCTGAGCATAGCTCCAGTCACTCTCTTGTACAGCTGAGCATAGCTCCTGTCATTTTTTTTTAGAGGGTACAGACAGGGGCAGCTTTCCCAGGCTGGCCTGGCTGAATTTGCTGTGACAATGCTCAGAAAATGTAACTGGCTAGCCAACAAGCTGCATCAGTGGCACAACAATAAACAATGCAGAACCCTGCCCAGGTAGGTGGAAATCCTAGCACTGTGCAGTGAAGACAACCGGCGCTGGACCAATCTTCATAGAATCTCATATGTCTGTTTGGAAATTGATAAACCTTGGAAAGAAAATTATTTTATCAGATAAAATTAGTGTTGCCTCCTTATTTGTAAGGATGATTTAACTCTTTGTGGAATTGTGTAAGGAGCACTACATTGCCCTATACTCATTCCCGACAGGATAAACATCTGGTGTTCCCATTCTTAAAGAGGCTTCCAAATTCCAATTAGCTCTTCGCCCACAAACCCTACAACACTGAGGTCAGGATATGGGGATATACTGCTATATTGCCTGAACATATGTAAACTATGTAGGTGTTTGTCCTGCTGACCTCGGACATGACGTAGAAGTCGAGCTTCTTGCAGAGATCATAACACGACGGCCAAGGTTTACCTTTGCCAGGAATGAAGATGGAGAGCATCATCATATATTCTTTGACCAGATCCTCTTTATCTGAGCAGGATGTGGAAGGAGATGAAGAACTTCATCGATCCTGTGATCTGATCCTGTCCATCTGAGTAGGACCTATGAGGATAGGTGGGGAGAATTGGGTAAGTATTTATAATTGGGGACAACCTGGACTGGACTTTGCAGAATGTATTTTGGACTACGCTGAACCCTACAAAGGGTATTATTTTATCAGTTAAAAAGGAGTGTTGTCACCTTATTTCTAGGCCTTTTTTAAGTCTTTTAGGGAATGTCCACCTGGTATCTCATCCCTGACAATGCTGGAGCTTGCAAAGGTAATTATTAGTTTGTGTGCTTTTGCAAAAGGGAAGTGGGCTGCTCATTTTTTGCCCCCTACCTTTGTTGTCAAGCTTTATTCTAGGAAACTATTTATGGTCTTCTTCATGGAAAAATAAGACATCCCCTGAAAATAAGACCTAGGGCATATTTTGGCATTTCAAAAAATATAAGAGAGTGCCTTATATTCGGGGAAACAGGGTAATAAAACATGCCAGTACACAAGATCTAGTTCTTATAACAAATGGATTACCAGTAGGACCCTCAAGGGGCAATTAATCCATCAAGCCTGAGTCAGCAGAAGATGGATGCATAATCAAACAGATGGGTTGGGTTGATAACCCAGCTGGACCTCTGGCTGACCCTTAAATTTACATTCCAGCAAGAGATTCTCATATCAAATTTAGTTGGGAGGTCCATCAAATTACCTTAACCAATCCCAATCTAGTGGGGTGTGTGCCAACTGATAGTCATTGTACAGAACACACCCACTAACCAATCCAAGAGTCCCAATGTAACCTAATGGGACTTAACTATATAAAAGGGGAGCTGGAATAATAACAAGGGAGAAAGGGAATGATGAGTCCTTAGGGAATCAGGCTCCTGGGGTACCCATCAACATCTTTACAGGTAGCTATAACACATTCCTGAATTTCATTCCTATATTGTTTAGTATATGTCTATGTTATTATTGTTACATTGTAATTGCTGTATTGTACTAAGCATTATTAGATTATTACAGGGGTTACTACTAATAACTTTATGTCCATGTGATATATATATATATCATTGATAGAAGTTCCTGTGTTTAAATATCTGACAATATTGCTGTTTACTTTGTTTCACCTTGTTTTCTTAATTAAACTGAGTGACTAGCTATTATTTGTGCATGAACCTTCTTTTATTGAATATCTGTATGCATTGATAAGGGATATAATTTCCATATTTATGCAGATAAATGTTCCTAAAACAACACACCCCCTAAAATTTCATCACAATGACATACTTACAACATAAAAACCCTATCAAAATCAGAAAAAAGGCTCAGGTACTGGTAGAGTACAGTCGTGTAACAGAGCATCGTGTTTTGATGGTCATTGTTTTATGTTGTAATGATGCCACGGACAGACAAAAGTTTTGCGTTATCTAGGTATAGCGCTAGGAGGCGAAATCTGAAGTTGGGCTGAATTCACAATGGCAGTAAGGTTGAATTAGCTGGTGACTAGCAGTTGCCAGAAAGTAACTCAGGAGGGTAATTGGCAGTTTGTTACTGCTATTGTGAACGAAGCCTAATTTGTTACACCACATTCATCACATTACACTACTACAGGGGATTACACAATTAAAACATGGAACACTATGAAGTTGGATTAAAATACACAGCACTGAGCGGTTTTGGCAAAATACCAGGTGTTAGAAAATTGGAACGAAGTATAGGGGGTAGGTAAAACACTTACAAAATAATGGGGGTTTACTTGATACCTGTGGCATAAATAACTGGGAGCACTAATTTTGCCAAATTTTGGGTGCTTTTGGGTGCTGAAAAAGTTGGTTTATACTCAGGTATATATGGTAGTACTAGAAGCATTACTGCGTTTTAATGCAGTCTATTATGCACTAAATAATGGACATGTAACTTGTTTTAATGCAGTGTTATGTGTGTTGTGATGCACTGCATGTTAACATAAAGAAGCAGCCCCAGTGTCCGGATATATTGAAGAACTGCCAATGAACCTCAATATAACTGAAGTTTCTATGAATTTAAATTCAAAGTCCAACCAAACATCTGTAAAAAGCAGTGAGCCAGTCACAAGGCACACATTTTCATTCTAAGTAGCGTCAAAGCTAGAAGTGTTACCATGCATGGAGGCATGTGAATGGGCTCACATCACACACCTTAATGCACTAAATACTGGACATGGAACTTAAATCTGTAAACTTTACATGTATTATGTTGCACTGCCTGCTACTATAAAAGATCTGCCCAGTTTCTCTATATTCTGGTATGTTTTTACAATGCCAGTATTTTCATATGTTAAACAAAATAGCTTTGTGTAATAACTGTAATTTATTTAAGAGCTAAAAGGAACATACTCCACAATAGTGATTTCAGTTTCATATTCGTTCATTAACAGTTGTTGTACAAAGCGACATTAATGAGATTAAATAGTGAAAATGGCATAACACAACCCATAGTTAAAGGTATATCCCTTTTTCTAAGGTCCAGACTTATTTGAACATATTTCATAAAGAACACTAGTGCCTTCATAAATTTAAATAATGACAGCAAGTGCATCATTCACAGGATTGAAAAGTATTTACAAAGTCTCTTAACAAACCCGTAATCGACAGCTAGATGTTTCCCATTACATTTTCCCAGCCTCTCTTCCAGTCTCTTACCTGTAGCCACTCCACAGATATCTCAGCTGTGCAGCTTTCACATCACTTATCAGCTCCTTTCTCCATCATGTCTCACAATCTCTATTTTCTCCTGCAAAGACATGTATAGGATTACCTGTGTTCAGGGGATCAGACAGGTGAATAGAGAATGAAGAATTAAAAGACCCCATTTCGCACCTTAAACTGTGGCCAAGTGACATGCTAAGCACCCATTCTTTCTTCTCTCAGATGAGGCCATCACAGAAATCCTTACAGGGTACTAAAGACTTTGAAATAGTAGCACAAATAGTGGTCATTGAGTCTGGATTCAACTTTCAAATAAATGTCTAAACAACAGAGACCCTTGTGGAGAGTCACAAAATGGTGAAGTCAATCTAAGCAAGTAAGGTAAGTAAATCAGGTAGAAATAGGTGGGTGAAAGGTATTGTTATCCCCCCCCCACCCCCACCCCCATAGAGATGGGCAAAAAACTAAACTTTGAAGGCTGTGTAAAATATGACAAGGACTAGTCACCAGTATTGCCTATTGCCTGTGGTCTATGTATAGACATACGAAGATTTAATAATTTAGGTACATTGCCATTTACAGGATAGTTGGTTACTTACAGCCAATAAATTAAAAATACTATAAATAAAATAGTTTTGCAGAAAAGCAGTGGCAAGAGCATGATTTATAAAAACGAAGAGGGGTAGACCTGTCTCCTTAAATACATTACAGGAAAAAGTACAAAAAAAAAAAAAAAAAAGAGTTTTTTTTTTTTTTTTTTTAATTAACATAAATAATAAGTGTACACATATTGCACTGAGACAGGAGTTTTTTTTTTTTTTTAAATATAAATGTATGTAATCAAATCTAAATTGTTAACATATACTAATGAGAAGAAAAACACACCTTTTCAATTCTAAGGTTTTGTGCATCAGGATACGCCAAAAAAAATCAAGTGGTGCTTAACAGGTTTTAAATCTAGGTAAATACATACTCAACAATCAACAACACTGCATACCATATTGCAATGTGTCATTGTTTGTTAAGAAAAACTAAGTCAAAAGACAGAAGCAGTGTGTTAAAAATGAAGTATATTCTTAACAGGTCCATAGGGAAAGGGTATGTAGTAGCAATGTGCTGCTTATAAATGCACTTCATTAGCATATACACTCAAGTAAAAACCATGATTATTTTACCTGCAACTTCTGTTAGAAAAATATTCTTTAATAGTCCAGCCAGATCACTGGATGATACTGTGGTATCATGTAAAACATCCTCATATCACAAACGCTTGCCATCTCAGACATTATAGAGTTTGTTACACAGTTTGCATGAGGATATAGCGTCATCCACTGGCAAAGAATGAGCAAAAGATCATTTTAAGATCCCATGAGCCATTACAACAACTAAAAAGTACAAAATACTAAAACTTGTAAAAAGTGTGTATGGGAAAGGGGGTTGCAGACTAAGCACATGTGCCTTACAATTGTTCTCCTTTTACAAAAATGTTACATAAATGTTCTTAAAAAAACAAAAACACACACACATACACACCATGGATGTATTTAATTACATGAACATTATTAGCATTTCTATCGATTACTCTATTGCTGACCTGTGTACAGAAGTAAAAACCCAAGAGATTTTAGTCCTTGCGCACTCTATCCAAAATTTTGTTTCCTCTGATTATACTCTGTAAACACAACTAACATGCTTTCTTCGCAACAAAGGTATTTGCCATCTTCCAAGAAGAAACAGGGTTATAGCATTAATTCACTGATGACATTGATCGGACGGACATCTTTAAAGACCAGCTTGTTTCTTCTCTTCACATCCAAAGAACCTGTCTGTCTGTCACATTGACACTTTCTCCAGACACTCATCTTTAGAAATAAAGAGCTTTGCATTTATTTGGACTTTCTCTTTTTTTCCTGGAATGTCTTTGTTTCTTGTTTAAAGTACAACTCCCCTCTACAACCTGTTGGGGTACTTACTGTGTCTGCTATGCTTTATCTATATGTGAAACTACAAACTTAAGCAACTAAAATTTATTTGGATTTCAATACCACTAATATGCAGAAGAAAACTATTCCTACGTTCCTTGTCTTGTCGCCTTTCTATTCTGCAACCCTGACATACTTTCTGCTGAATCTTCTTTCATGACCTTCTACTTTCTACAACTTTAAGTAAACAGAACAGAACTGATTATTTTCCATCATATGAATCCACTTTACTACAAAAAGAATGAAATGTTTTTTTTAACACCCTCATAATCTCAGCTTGTCAACAATGCAGCTGAGACTCAAAAACATGTTTCATTCATTCCATCCATAACACTACTAACAAGCTAGTGCATGTCCTCTTCATATCCCATGTTGACTATTGTGAGATCCTCCTTGGCCTACCAACAGGCTATCACTTTTCAAATGCATACTGAGCTATTTTGCTCCGCCCATTCACCTCCTCTCACATTCAGGTATACATTTAATTTTCAAACATATGTGACCCTTCAACCCTTGAAAACCTTAAAGTATTCCGCTAAACCTCAATGTTTCAGACAAATATACACTTTAACCTAGTTTATTTCCTGCTGAATCTGACTTCTTTTTTGCCTATGCCTTTAGATTGTAAGCTTACAAGGGCAGGGTTCTCTTCTATTGTTTCTTTTAATTGGTCAGCCCACTGAAAATTGAAAGCCTTTACTAATCAATTAGGGATAGAAAGCAAATTTATTTACTGTATTTTTAAATATCCTAATATCTTGGCTCCTTGTGTAACCCCCCCATGTCCTAGACAAGGTCTGCTACCAGGTGGGCACTTGCAGTTCTGCAGAGCAGAAATGTGCTGTGCATTTAAGCACCCCAGACCACATAACTTGAAAAGACATCTCTGCCTGAGAGCTATATGCCAGATAGGAGAGAAGAAGAGTGATTTGGAGCATGGGATCAGGTAAGTGACCACTAACAATACTGGGCACTGGGTGTGTAAATCTCACTGTCCACCAATCAGGTAGGAGGGGGGGGGGGCAGGGGGTTTAATACTTTCACCAATGTGAGAGGTCTAATACTGGTACTGGGTATTTTATTATAGTCACCAATACCAATGTTGGGGGTTGTTATTGGGGTTATGGACAGAAGTCAATGTAATATTAGCCTCCAGCACTATCACTAATGTGAGGGTTACCTTCTTAGTCAATTACATAAATGTTGGGGGTAATATGTTCACTTATACCATTGCCACTGACAATACTGGGTGCTTTTAAGTTTTTTTTTTTTTTTTTTAATGAGGTCACTGAAACCTGTGATCACAATGCAATGTACCTCAAAGCAAGGTACAGTTCTGCTATTGTGTGGCCCACTAAAAGTGTCAGGAACCACACTTGAGATCCTTTATAATTTTCAAGTTAACCACCGCTGTTCTAAGATCTCTAATAGTAAAATGTTTTTAGTGTATTTGACAATATTACAAATAAATACAGTCTGTAAAAAGGCTTTATTTCTACATGAAAAGTGGAAAACCTGACACCTGCAGTCTTGCAACAAAAGGTTCAAACATAAGTAAATTTCAAGACACCGATGATGTATATAAAGTAAATATAGTAGTACCTATTAGTAAGAAGGCGGCGTAATTAGTATATGTTAAAGGAGAGAATTATGAAATACAAAATCAAAAAAGATTACAACTTTAGTTTGAGTAGAAAAATTATACATTTTTTTAAAATTGAACAGTGTAAATGAGAGCAAATAAAGCAAACAGGACACCTTTTTACTATGTATATGTGGTAAAGGAACAGACTGTATCATACAAGGAAGTTTGCTTTTTAGTTATCAACCTTAAAAATAAAATTCACCAGAAAACACATGCCATGAGAACACAAGAGAATACCTTGTAAACATAAAAAACACCATTACTGTACTTTACAGTGTAGCCTTTCTTCTGAATACTGATACAACAGAGAATATAAATCCCAAACCAAACACTGTCAGTGTGGTCCTCCGTAGGAATTTGCTCCACTGCCAACTTTGTTGTTCTTCCCGTGGGGGCACACGGCATGGATTGCTCTTTTGGTTCTTCTGAAACTGAAAAGGAGACACAAAATAAGAATAATCAATACCAATGGCATTATTTAAATAGAGCAGATTATTAGTGACAAATAAAATAAACTTGAAAAAAACTCCTAAATGTCAAATATTTGCACTTTTTTCATTTTACCAAATGAAAGCATAACCACAGTACTCACACAATCTTTTACCACACCAATATAAAGGGACCAGCTCATGACAAAAAAAAGATGACAACATAAATGATAGAAACCACAACAACTTTGAGTTCCCAAAAACAAGGTTTAAGTGTGAGGCTTAACCTGGACCTATACAACAAACAAGTTGTTGAAATCCTGATGCATGAATGTAAGATAAAACTATACTGTTAGTAGCTGATGGTAATAAATGTCCGATAGACCCTGTATATGGACACTGATATTGCTGCACCATGAGACAGAAGGAATCTAACCAACAAACACAAAATCTAGTTAAAATTTAATTAAGTCACTGCAGAAAGCCTTAACGAAGACCACAGTCATACGGCCCACTACAGAAACACTGATGTCACCAGCATAACCTGACGTGATTATACAGTTTATAGCATTTAGTTACCACTTGGGACTGTGTCAACATTCGTAGGCAGACCAGAGCAGATATAACTTTGCAGACCTAATAGAAATTTGTTAAACTCATTCAATTGCAAACAGGGAGCACAGAAGTCCCCTGGAAAATCCACTATTTTGATAAAACAGATAATACATGGCTATTTTTTTTTTTAATACTCAGAACTATTTACATTTTCAATTTTGCAGGTTATCTTTGTTTCTACATCTGCCTTCTAAACTGTTAATGGCTTTAGATGTGACCAGCATCCTTTAGGTGCTGCTAAAGTGGGGATTAGTAGTCTCTTAGAACTAGTTGTCCTTACAGTAGTGTAGTTACAAGCCTTCTTGGATTGATGATGATCGATCATTTTCCCTTTGGATCCAATAATGGAAGTAAACGTTTACTGTTTTATTGGTTGTGGGAATCATCTGCGGTACGATAATGTAGTTGTTATGGAGATCTACATTATCTCTATAATAAATGTTTAGTTTATACATAATAAACTTTGGTGAAAATGGAAGGAGTGTTAAAGGAACAGGTATAAAATTGTCACATAAGGGCTAAATGTCTAGAAGAGCTTATGAAGCTTGCAGAGATTACCCAAAATCTAATGGCCAAAAATAAAAAAAACACTTTACAGTACACTTACCGTTAATCCCGCAGGTCCCTCGATGGTGCTGGTCCTTCCCACAATATAGTCCTGTGTCGTCCTGTAATTCCTCTTCGCGCTGGCATGGGCAGGAGCACCTAGGAGCCTCCTGGGATGCATGATGTAGGTATCCCAGGAGTCTGTGGTGGAACTTTTTTTTTTTTTTTATTTTAAAAAAGTAAAGTTAAAATTCTGAGTTTAGGTAAGCTTTAAGCCTTGATCACCACAATGCTGCACCCTATTTTGTTTTTACCTTAAATAGAAAGGTTGTCTACCCTTGGTTGTAAAGTAAAAATGTTGAGTTTAGGTGGTGCTTTAAGTATGTTGGAATCCAAGTATCCAAGTGCAAAATTTTACATCAACATTAAAGCTAAACTCAAAACTTAAAACTTTTTTAAACCTAAAAGCAGCAGCTGCCTATCCTCAGGACTGCACCCTCTCAGTGACCAGTGTCCAATTAGAAGAGGACGTGTCTGTGCAAAGAAGGTTGTCTCTAATGCTGTCATTGTTCAGTGTCCTACAACTGTCAGCTTTATGAAGATAAAGACTTTGGTAAAGAGACAATGACCATGCTTATCTGTAGTGCCATGCAAAGTTCTCCTACTTGCATGGTGAACATAATAGTGTGCAGTGACAACCCTTTATTTCTCCCATTCACTGAAATCAGAACAACCCTCTCTTATTTGGTAACACTGAACCACTAGGCAAACTCTTCCACTTTTTTTTCAGTAACCTTTGTTATCAGTTGTCTTTTCCCACTGCTTACAGCACAATAAATTACAACAAAGCTCAGTTCCTTTGTATTTTGTATGAGCTTGTACAGACCCATCATTGGCACGAGATACAACCTTGTAGTATCACGGCTCACTGAAATGCTTTGTGAAGCTACAGAGTGTAGGTTTAGCAGAAGTCTGTGTAAAATAAACATTGTGACAGCAGAATAATAAACTTCAGAAGGGACAGGGAATTTTTCAACGGACAGCTCTGCCTCTTGACCAAAGTATCAGCATATATGCATGCTGTGACAGACTGCACTTTCATGCAGATCATTACAACATATGGCGCTATAAAAATACAGGTAATAATAATGCTATAGTATTTCGTACCATATAAAAAAAAAATCTACATTCATTTTATTGGTAGAAGTACGTTAAAGGTTTGTTCACACCTTTCCAGTGGGGTGATTTACATTAGTGCAGGTGTTCCTGCAATGCACAATAACATGTTGAGGTGTCATTCATTATCAATGACCCCCAATACAAAAACCAAATGCACATGTGCTGCAGTGTAACACAACAGTCATGAACTTATGTTTAGGTGTATGTCCGATTGTTTTGTTCAATCTTGGCACCATTTAAATGGGCTTCCTTGACAGACAAAACAAAATAAAATGCAGCATACCAGGTCTGACAGGTGTATATGAGCCTTTAGAGCAAACCTGCAAAGGTTACAAAAGAAACTGAAAGAACCAGTAAATCATTTTAATATTGTAATGAAGGAGAACCACATTTTCCCTGTTAGGGGCCATTTTAACTATTGTGTTGGGGTAACATGTGAGGTACCACATGCTACATGCCACTTTGCCAAAAGGAAGTCATTGTAGCACAGTTCAAAGCAATTTACTAAAGTGTGAAAGAAGTAACCACTATTATGGGGAAATACAGATTGGAATCTTCTTGTACTTGGGTACTGAGAAAAGTTCATAGATTCAAGAACTATGCAAAATGCATTCATCATGAAATACAGCTATGGTAATTGAATGCACACTCACAGCTCTCAGCTTACCGAGCAAATTACAAATTTTTAGCCTGCAAACAATACTCTGCATATGTGCAAGTCCAAAATGTATTAACTGAGAAACCATTTCATGATAGTAAATAGCGGCCCAAGCACGGTAATTTTAAGCAATATAACGGGATTGTATGCATGTGTAAGTGAATTGGGTGGTGATTAGACACTCTTACTAGGAAGCCTATGGGTTAGGTTTGTTATACAGGAGTTTAACAATTGTGTTCATTTTCTTTAAATTATTCAGTTTATGTCAGTCTCATGATGCATGCTAAAAAGGTCATTTCACATGTCACACAGTACAGTGGGACAAAAGAGGGCCATCTGGAGCTTACAAGCACTGAAAAAAATGGTAGGCCAGGTGCATAAGAGTATAAAAATATGGCGCTATTAGAATAAAATGACAGCTAGCAAGTAACAGATCTGCCACCTTGCCTTGAATGAGCACTGAGGCATATTTCTTTAAAGCAAACCTGTACTAAAGATCATTCTACTGAGCTGTTGGCATTATTTAAATTATACATGTCAAGATGCCAGCACACACATCATTACTTCTAAAACACCTCAAAAGCATGAAACCCAGGGATGCTAATAATTTACAAATAAGAACATCCGCTTGCAAAGTCAATTTTGCTCAATTATCCCCATCCAATCATTGATCCATTGGGATGTGTTGGCATAGTGATGAGTGATGAACAAGGATGCACATGAACATGGAGTAGGCCAAGATATTTGCATATACCAAGTGTTCAAGGATGAAATGCTAGCAGTGAACTCAAAAGACAACAAACAGTTATGTTCCACCTAGCGTAGCAACCTTATCTGTTAAAACCCAAACACACAAGTTATACATACACCGCTATACGGTGAGATGCTATACTGAATATGCGCGTGCACACACACCATATATACACGTTTGTGCTTGGATATATATATATATATATATTATTAAGAAAAACCTAACATTTTCTCATTTAACACCATTCATCTAAAAAAAGGGGAGTTAGGTACATTACAGCCTATTACACGGATTCATTCTTAGCGAAGATATCAAGCTCAACTTTTTTGTTTTTTATATATATTTATTGAGGTTTAACAATAATCAACAATTGTACATACAATTAGAAATAACAGTTGTTGTACAGAAACTTTAGAATAACAAATAACCATACATTGGCAGAAATGTATACAATCAGATCGTAAGCAGACAGTTAACATCATTCAAGACAGATATACATAGCAGAGTTTATTCGACTTCTATAGCAAGCACTCTTTATAAACTCTTTATAATAAACTTCACTAATAAAGGTCAATAAATTAATGTAGTTCAATGCATGCAAAACCTGAACACATTTGTCCACAGTTTAAGCACAGCCAGGGAACAAGTCTATGAATCAAGTATTTGAGTAAATGAGCTAGATTCCCAAGTTATATTATTTTTGGAAGTGTTGGAATTGGAAGTTTAGTTTTGCAGTTTACATTTCCTAAGAAAGAGATGAAAACTTCTTCCGTTACAGCTTGTGTGGGCTTAGTTAAAACATTCTGCACTCCTATTCGAACTATTTATTTTCTTAACCAAAAGGTCATATATGTCTTATTTGCAGCCCAATATTTATTACCTACCTATAATCCCCTGATGTAGTTTTTTTCTCCTTTCTATTGTACATTTGCAGGCTACAGTTCTAAGCCTTTTTTAATGTTTAAGGTCCACATGGCATCATTCAGCAACAGATTCCTTTGTGACAGTGGTGCTCAATTTACTGAATCCCGTCCTGTCACTTTTTTTCCTCCAAAACAACCCTCAAAATGACCCCTCTTGACAAGAGCTTGTCATGATGTTGTTGGATGGTAAATGAATAATTTGGTGCTAACACAATAGTCCTAACACTCCCACCTTAGACCTAACACTTCCACCTTCTCGCTCTGTCACATTTTCACATTTCAAGCATAAATCTTCCTTTATTGTAAAGACTGAATATTTTCACCTAAATTGTTCTGAGAAACAAGACAGACACCAGGATAGAGACTAACCTTATGTAGCATATCCCGAAGTCTGCACAATTCTTTGCCGAGATTTCCGGCACTTGCCACAAGGTCTTCGCACACTGAAGGGAAGTTTTGAGTCGAGTCCCATTCCAATACTACCTAGTAAAAACACAGTCATGCATAAGACAATATTTTGTTTGTAATTAGCATTTTATTTGTTCTTTGTTTATTACACAGTTTTCTATAGCAGGGGAACAAGGAGCATGCTCTTAAACTCTTAAAGGAAAATGATTTGACCAAAAAAAAAAAAATCTTAAAGTGGTAACTTTAAATATCAAAAAAAATGCGGGCTTGTGGATTGTTTATGGCAAGAGCGACATGCTTTGCATAACTGAGGTTTAAGCAGTACTAAATCATGTCATTCATTTTTTTTTAATGTTATCAGGAGCACAACAAATTATAATACAACATTGATGGTAACTTGGAAAATGGCTGTTTAGATAGATATGAATGCAGATTACAAATCTGCATTCATATCTATTCAAAAGTTGAATGTAGTGTCCAGTAATGTAGTGTAAAACCAGTTGATTGGATTTGACCTGATACACATGTGCAGATCCGCTGTTAATTTTACCTTCTGCAGACTTTAAAATTTACAGATTTTCACATCGGTAACTGCACAACTGGAAGTCTAAAAATACTGCACACTTGTGCAATATTCTGCCTTTCCAATTGTTTTTTTCCCCTAGCATTGGTTTGGAACCTCTGTCATGTCTCTCTTATGTAACTGAATGTTAGTACCCACTTTATAAATTGGTTGGTTTTTGGTCCGATAGCAACAGATATTACATTGGAATCCGTTCAGGTTAGACCCTGATGCTGAACAATACAAGCGTTAAACATTATTTTGCATGTTTTTATTTGTGAGTTTAGCTTTAAAAAATAAACATTTTACATATATTTTACAGGAAAAATGTAAAAACAAATTACATTTACCTTCTGGGGATTTGAAGGTATTTGATTATTTATAGTTTCCACTAAATGGGTAAGAGAAATGCACTGTCGATTCAATTTAAGAAGAAATGCAAAAAGTTCATCTGTGCTGAAAGAAAAAATATTTATATATTTTGATTACAAAAAAAATACACAGTGTATTTTAATATATCATTTTAAAGGTAACAAATATATCATACAAGTAAGGCACAATATTTAGGTATAGGTGAAATTTTAGCAAACACAGTCCTGAATCATGTGATAAAACAAAGTTATACGATCAACTCACAAAGGGTACCTACCAGGATAAGATAACAGTACTTAACCTTAAGTGTTTTTTTCAGTTGAGTTCAAATGATATTTGAAAATGATGGTCTTATAGCTAAAATGTGTGGACAGGTCATCTGCGATCTATTTACTCAATAGAAGCCTTTTGGGGTTTAAAAATGCAGGCACCACTGGATATAAATCGAAGGGGCTAAAACCTTAGGAAGGATTCTGTGTAGGAGGAGGGAAATAGAATAACTGTGCTTTAAACAGATTTTTAAATATGCATGTTAATTTATGTAATCAACACAAACCTCACACCAGTAGTTGCATGTTCTCTATCTTTCTGTTGGCAATTTACTACATATGTGCCACATGGGCTGACCATAATGAGCTTTCTCAATGTACAATGTAAACTCTTTGCCATTATAGTCTATATATGGAATCATAAACTGTGCAGTACACTTGCTGAGAACATAGAAGAATGCTGTGAAGCCCTGGCCATGTTGGAGAGCCCAACACAACTGCTGGTCTCAGATATGTGTTTAATTTAAAAGACATAGGGATGCCCAGTGTGGCTGCTTTAGAGGAATATTTTTTTTTCCAGCATACAGAAACTACCTTTAATGAGCAGTTTATTGCCTTTTAAATCAAAGCATACAGTAGTGTTACATCAAAATAATTCATAAAGAATATGTAACACAGACCATCACAATAAAGTTATAACCATTAGAAACATTCTACTCCAGCCACAATTCCAAATTTTGGTAAATGTGGTGGGAGAGAACTCTGGTGGGGAGGCTCTGCATATCCCCTCCCCAACGTATGGGTTAAATGCTTGCTTGACTAGGTTGAAAGAATTAAGCACAAATACATACCTTATTCCTTGCTCTAGCAGGCTTCCTCCTCTTTGTGTAATTCTTCAAATTGTTTCTCTTCACACCTCTGGTGTCATTGTGCATAAAGCAGGACTAACAGTCCTGCACTGCACTAATGGAGCCTAAGGGTGCACCTACGTTCTAGAGCATTGGACAGAGGTGGAAAGCTTGCTGCCAGTGGCGTGAGAAAAATATTATTGTACTTTCTCCACTAGCCAAAAAGCCACAAACCAAGACCTAAAGTGAGAGCAAATCTCTCCAACAGAGCCCAGATAACAATACAAATCTGGCAAGCCAAAACTAGAATAAAAGTTAAAAAATTAATGGTGTTATGGCAATAACTAATATTATAATCCAGTTGTAAATTTTCAACTTTTTTTTTAATTTAATCTAGTCGTTTAACAATTGCAATCTGCATGGTGAGCTTCTTTAAGTAGTGTCTTTGGATTAAATTGCACAGCATTCAAAAAAAAAAAAAAAATAAGTGTATGCAGTGACCAATGTATATATCAAATAAAACTGCTTTTACTATTATTATTAATAATAATAATAAGGATTTATATAGCACCAACATATTACGCAGCGCCGTACTTTGATAATACATGGGAAACCTAAGCAAATCTTTTGTAAAAAAAAAAGAAAAATTGAGTTGGGTGTATCAATGTCCAAAAAATGTAGAATCAAAAATTTCAGTCAACTTAAATACTGACTGAAATAATTATCCAGCATGAGTGTTATATTTTCAGGTTCTGTTACCCTCTGTATTTGGCACTTCACAAGTTCTAAATGTTAGCACAGTGTAATCTCACCTCCTATCTATAATGTATTGGTTGTATTATCTTTTACCTTGATTCTGTGTTTGAAAATGTTGGTGATTCAAGTTTAGTTTCTTCAGACTGGATCTCTTTCAATGCAGAAATAATTTTTGTACAGTCCTCTGTGTCTGTGACCCCAGCCTGTTTTAAACAAATGTTAACTGTCAACATGAGAAAGGCACGCGAGACACACACATTTCATTTTAAAGTATTGGATCACCCTTCGGATCACCCGTTGCATCAAATAACTCAAGCTCAAAATAAATCCATGCAATGATTTTATCTAAAGAGTTATCATTTAGGAATTTTTACTGAAGATTGAGGGAATTTCTTTGATAGTACATTGAAAGATTGCTCCTAATGTTAAAAGAAAAAGGCAAAGGACATCAAAATAACAAAAAAACAAATTTTCAAAATGCTGTATAAAGCTGAATAAAACTGCTACAAATCAGGAAACAATTTGGTCTAATACAGTGGTCGCCAACCTTTTCGGACCCACGAACCACTAAAATTACTAGCTCTGGACCACGCATGTGCGGGGAGCCGGGTGTCACTTAAAGCGGAAAAACTTCCCCCATAGTGACTTCATGATGTCACAAGCGCCCTCTTCCCTCGGCATGCGATCCGTACGGGGGACATGGTCCGCAGCTCTGGCTGGTGGACCACAGTTGGCAATTGCTGGTCTAATAAATGTAATGGGTATCAAGCATTATGCTTTCACTAATTATAGAATCAAAATCAATGCTTTATCTTTGTTCCAAGATTTTACTTTACCAAAATATTTGTTGAATTCTGACAATTTCCAGCACTATCCCAAATATAATAAATACAACATAAAATAAAATGTATATTTCATTTTATCTAAACTAGGTTTTGACTTTCTAAAAACTAGAAAATATTATATATACTATTTGGCCCAAGTCAATTGGATCGTGAATTCCCTAGGCCAATTAGGAATTTCTAAACTCTCCAAAAAACAGTGGGAAGAAACCAAGCTTAAAATAAGACAAACATAAACCACCCACATGTGTTTGACAAACCTACTTTAAGGCAATACAAAAAAGTAAAAAGGATTGTCATGCTGATCTAAGGAAACAGGTTTTAAATAACACTGCTAAATTAAATCTGGATAGGACAAAATAAAATACTGTGAATATACAGTCACCCTTAATCCTCACAGGTGAAGAAGTATATATAATAAATTTAGAGAAATTACACTCTGGCTCTCCCTTTACAACTATCTAGGGAAGTTCCTCTAGCAGAACGCAATATATCTGTCTTGATGCTTTCTTCACCCGATTTTACTTTTTACAGTAACAGTGAGATATTTTATCCTCATACACAGAAAGGATTTGAGAAAGAATAAAAATAAATGTACACATTTTGTTGTAAATAAACGGTTGTAATATACTTCCAATCAAATGAGGTTTGGTTCTGACCTCTTGTTAAAAAAAAAAAACAAAAAAAACAAAAAAAAAACAGGTTCTTACAATTTCATAAACAGAAAATAAAGTTTTGGCTAGAGTGGGGAAAGGTTTTCAAAGAGTGTTATTGCTATATAGGGCTGTATTAAAATGTCCCCTCACTTTCTGTTCTGGGGACAAAGTGAAGGAAAATATACAACAGGAAAATGGACATTGATTAAAAAAAAAACAAAAAAAAAAAAAAACAAATATGCTATAGATTTTGTTACTATTCAAGATTTTCCTTTATTTTTTTGTGTTGCCATTGGATTTTTCTGCACTTTGCCTGGTAAAACATTTTGCTTTATTATAGAGAAAGGAATTTATTTTAACAGTTTAGAAAAGAAATCCTTTCCCACTCTATTTAAAACTATAACGAATGTTTTGGCTCCATATTTTTTAGCATAGGTAGAAGAACATATAGTCTTACAGATATAAAACACATTTTATTAGTAAATGCAATAAAATGACAGAATATGTAGGACTGCAATGTGCTCAACACTTGAACACAAGTACAAAGTAGTCTGCTATGTTGATTGGCAGGGCTAGAGTGACATTACTCCTGCATATGTGTACATAAAAAGAAAAAAAAATTAGCTAGGCAGGATGAAACATCCATCACAAGAAAGACATACATAGTCCTATTGGTCATAAAAAGCCTTGCGGCGCTCATTGCCAAATCAACTTTAGTACCACCTAAAAGGTAACTTAAACAATATAGTTAAAGCTTTAAAATGAGTTGATTATACCACATTGTACAAACTGACTGAAAAGGGAAACTAACTAATATACCCTCTATAATCTAAAGAATTTAATTGTGCACAATATTTTTTCCAAATATTTAACATTTTTTAAATCTAGCAGGAGATATATGGGTTCGGATGGTGACCTCCTCCTGAAAATATCTGCCTAGAAGGTATACACTAGCGTCAATATTTTACATCACCAACAAAAAGCAAGTATGATATAGAGATATCTTAGAAGACTATATTTGAATAATTATTCCAGGTCAATTACTCAGGCTAATACAGCCAGCATAGTCAGCATGACAAGCAGGTAACTTGACTTTGCTGGGAAAGATAACCATCTGCTGGCTACCACAATGAGTAATGAAAATCTAAACCCCCTAATTGTTGCTATAGTGCAGCCAAATGAAATAGGTTTAGTCAATACCCAATTATGTACCTACTCTTCATGTAACAGCTGTGATAAAAACTTGGCAGTAGGTCACCAAGTATCTCTGCCTCCTGACCATTCAAGAATAGAGATTCAGTAAACATTTGTGGATTTTGTCACGATATTTTTAGATCAGCTCAGATGTTCAAATCAACCACACTGGGAAAGAATAAAACTATTGACATATCAACCACAGTTTATTAATGAATTAACTAACTCATAAACTTTAATTATGAAAAGGAACAGCAAAGCACAATGTGTAGCAATGCAAAAAAGTGTCCCATGTACGTGAAACTGGCTGCTTTTAAACACAAATTACTTATCCTACAAGGTAACCACATTTTTAAAACTATGGACATAAACTAATAAATTTTACACAAGATTTAAATTGACCAGATTTTAATCCAGAACTGGATTACTGAAATAAAATGTAAACTGTACTTTTACAAACATGCTTAGTTTAAAACAAATCATCATGATGTCTCATTTATTTCTCAAAAGCAATAACATTAAAAACCAGAGAGCTTGACACCTTCATTAACATTATAACCATTACACTACACAGAACATCTCTGTTGAAAAACAAATTAGCTAATTTCACACTGCAGGAGACCTTCATTTTTGTGGCTGCAATTGAGGATTGCATTCGGAAATTGGCAAATGTAAATGGAGTTTTTTTTTATACTCTCACTATATGAAAACAAGTAAAAATAGTTGTGTTCAGTTGGTATCACTCTGATTACAGCATAATTAAACGTGTTCTCTCATACTAGAGCAAATGACGATCATTATATTCCATGATCATACACAGACCTAGTAGTCGTCATTAAATTATGAGACAGAGTTATTGTTAAACCCGCCAAAGAAAACATATGAATCAAACAACTTATTCTCTTTAGGCTAGCTAAAAAAGAATTAGTTCTTTGGAGATCAGTAACAATTGCACTTTTTAGGAGGAACACCAACAAGCTACTTTAAGAAACTAGCTAACAACTAACCATCAATTAAATACAAAGACATGTAGCACAAAATCAACCAGCAGAAGATTTGCACCTATTTTATACTGCTTTTAAAAAAAGAAAAAAGCTGACAAGTAAAACCATAATTTAATGGTTGGTTGGCGCATGGGATCATTTAAATGCTGTGGGGCAAAAAAAATCTAAAGTATATTTGCACAAACAGTATGTTCAAGCATGATCAAGCAAATGTATTTTTTCTCTGATTGTTGAGCTGTTTAAAAGGTATATGAACAGTTTGGGATTTTATTCAACCAATGTCAAAAGTCGACATGCCAAATCACATGTAAAGAAAGCAAACACAATGCTATAATAGCTAAAGATTGATAAGAAAATAAGGTCCCCAAGTATTATTACTAAAAAATTTTTTTTACTAACCTAGGTTTACTTACCTTTTTAAGATCACCTTCCTCCAAGAATAAAAGCTGTTTTAAGGTTATGTCACAGTCCTGCAAGACAAATGAAGATCAAATATATATATAAAGTCAGAATTGGTTCAAACAACAGATTTACTAAATGGCCAATAAAGTTGTGTTCAGAATAAGCAGCAAAAAAATTGAACATCACTAACCTAAACAATCACTGTTTTTGGTAGAAATTATATTACTACATAGCAAATCATTTACTAGTATGTTTAGTAGAGTATTAGAAAACCAACAGACCCAACAGTCATGACAAGCATGCTGCTGATTATGTGTAACTGAATCATTCATTGAAAGGGCTTGTTCAAAATAATAGCAGTGTGGAGTTCGATTAGTGAGGTAATTCATGGATTAGCCAGGGAATCATGTGATCCATCTTGTAGTGCCAGGAAAGCAAAGGACTTGTGACGTGTAGTCACAAAAAACAATCAAGGTTTCCGAATAGACACTCCCATGGCTACAAGAGTATAGCTTAGAACATGCAATGAAAAAAATAATAATTTTCTAATTTAGGTCTCAATTAAAATATGTATACAAGATGCCTATGTGCAGAAAGAAACTATAGAACAGTAGAACACAGAAAGCTCAATAATGAGTTTTAATATAAAGAGAATAAATAATCAATTCTTTTTTTAATGAATAAAGTGATAAAATTTAGTGGTATGCATCATACAGTTTAAGAGTTTTACCAGAAATGTATCCGAAAGGTGTCCAAGACCCAGGCCATGTAAAAATACTTCCAGATCACTGGATGCAGAACAGCTAAAACAAGAAAAATCAGCAATGTCATTTACACTATTACAAAGCAGAAAAAAGAAATAAAACCATCCCGAAGAGTAAATTTTTGTCAGCAAGTCTAAACTTAATGCAAATATGGCAAATGATTGGAAAAAAAAAAACTGGGCTGTATTTTTCCAGTTGACAGGGTAAAGAATTTTTAAAAAAAAATTAAAAATAAAAATTTCCTTAGTAATATGGGCTCATGTTTTAATCAGTATAACTTTACAAACTTTATAAAATGCGCTTTAGAGAAAGAAAAAAAAAATTAAAAATCATCTCCCTTCTGCCACACCAACCTGCAGTGTATTGAGAGCCAAAAGACTCTTAAGAAAGCCAGAATTCCAAAAGTGTTGGACTTGACCGATTAACCCATATCGTCAGATGTTTATCCTGTGGTAATTAGGTAATTTTGGGAAGAAGCAAAAAGTGCAGAAGAACCAAAAAGTCTACATGCCTGGAAATGTCTGTGGAGTGACCAGTGTCACCCTCTACTGGATCTATACTATAGTATATTATAAAACGGTCTTTATATGAGTTAACTTTTTTTGGGGTTCATGGTTATATGCAATATTTGTGTTTTTTGAAGGGTATTACATTTCTTCCCTTTACATTTTTCTTTCTTACAGAGTCTTTGCTCTTTGTCATCACTGCATTGTTGGTCACTTGTTGCAGCTTGCTACAGTTACATATTTACACTTCTGGCATCTTGGCCTACTGAGCGGATACTTGTGCTGTGCGATTCCTTGATTTGGTGTTGCCTGACCTTGGCTGGATTTACAAAGACACCTACTAATGTGGAAAATCATCCACATGTATTGTCAGTGTTTTCCTAATACTGCATTCTGCCATACTTCTGAATCTGGAAAGTATCTAGTTTTCATAATATTCTTATTTAAAAGTTAAACCACTGATATCTTTATGATATATGCTGCTCCATTGACTTACATTACCCTTGATATGTTTTGATTGCTTTTGTTATGTGTATTTTGATAAGTGTGTGTGATTTGTGTTGGAAGGAGCTATTTCTTGTGTTTGTCAAAGTTTGCGCTGCCTTGACAAAGGTGGACTTAGATTACATTCATAGTCGCTGATTTCGCACTGCTTCCTTCAGCATGTCTTCTTCAGATAAAGCATCCTCATGCCCTTTTTAGCGCCGGAGCACACACCTGGCTATCCAACTAACGTAAAAGAGAAAGCGATTCATCAAGCCAGGTCACTTTCATCTACTGCTCAATTTCCAGTGCTGATGCTCACATGTCTATTGTAGCCAGTTTAGGCAAAAGACAGGGGTCAACAAGAGCACGCTGACTTGTTGTGCAGCAATGTTCCATGTGTTCTGGAACCTTCTTCTCATAGCTAACATTAGGTTAATTATCAAATTATAGCTAAATTACAGCTGTTTTTTTGCAAATCATATGTGGACTAGATTGGCTGGGCTCCTCTCAACATTCATCAATGACCCTTGGGTGCCCATAATCCCGTCACCACTTTTGGTAGATACTTACAACTGCATACCAAGAACGTTCTACAAAGACCTGATTTTTTGGAGATAATTTCATCTAGTCATCTAGCGTTCACAATTTGTTCAAAAGTTGCAGAAATTCATGCTAGCCTATTCTCCATTCAACACATCATCCTCAAGAACAAACTTTTCACTTGCTCCCTATATAATCCAGAGTGTTAGAAGTACAAAAGTAACAAGATAGTCAATGTTACTCACTTTGCCCCTTTGTGTTTTAAAGGGTAAGTTTAATGGTGTTTTACATTCACTCATTATCATTTTCTTTGTGTGCGTATTTTTTGTTTTTACTATTACTTTTCTTACTATTTTTGATACACTAACATATTAGGTTTCTAAAATGGTAAGGCTACATCATACATTGACATATGGAAATAAACTTAAAAACATTTCCAATGAAATGTTTGCTTTTTTTCTAATAAAACAAAAATAAAAAATATGTGTTATAAACAGTTTGATGAAACTATTTTATAAAAGGTATAAAAGCAATAATATTTCAAGTTGTTAAAAATAGTGATAAAATATGTGCTATAATTTGATTAGCAAAGTTTTGCAGTTGTAACACACACAAATTCCAATTTTGGAACACAGTCATTACTAAAAATGGAATTTATGCCAGTTCTTGAGATTAGGGATACTCCCTTTCCCCTGTTGCCCAAGCTATCCAACTGAATTTCGTATTTTCAAGGCTTCATGTTCTGCATTAAATGTACTGCACGAGTCTAATAATTCACCAATGAATATTCATGATATCCAGGCCAAGTCTCCACTTCTTTTGACCATCTAAAATAGTGTATGTAGAGCTTAAAATGCATGCAGTTTAAAAGCACTGCTGAAGCTTTCCAATGAAATCAGTTTGGCAGTCTCCACATAAATGTGCCTGCTATTTACCTGGACAATTGCTGAAATTCAGTGTTTTAGTAATATATCACAGCTAAAGAGTCTTAGATGTGGTGGCTGAATAAGTTTTCTTTAAGCTTCTTTCCTGGATTCCTGTGATTCTGTCAATACCACACACTGCCCCATGATGACAACATTCACTCATCCTTCACTATATGGTCAACAGAAACTAGAATCGCACCCCTCTTCTAAGGATGGCTAATAGAGGGGCATGATTCTACAGTAAAAAAAACAACACCACCGTAACTGATAGCAGTCAACAAGTCAACATAAGGTTATTAATTCACAGTTATATGGCAAGATCAACTGATTTTTTTTTTTTTACATCTTAAAAAAAAAAAAAAANAACAAACACACACACACACACACACACACACAACAGGAATACAACACAACAGAAAAACATAATAAAACACAAAGAAAGATACCAGAAATGTAGAGTCACGGACAGTACTATGCTGCATAAAGCACAGTCTCCTAAGTAGATTAATAAAATTAGAAATAAATGCTCAAGATAAACATGGCTAATTTGAACTTCCGTTTCACAGGGGGAACAAATGAGAAGCTTGCTGAGTTATTTGAATTACTTAGCTTGTTAAGAAATCTAAATAATGTGACAGATCCTACCGATGATTGCTATGGCATGCTACAAAAGAGAAATGTTTGCTATGTTCAGATGGACATTTAGAAAGGAAGAATGAAAGTACTTAAAACACAGTTTCATCAGCAGTGTTCTCCCTAGGCCAACCACCTGCCAATTTTCAGTAACCACCCAACTTTTTGTTGGGTGGTTATTGAAAAGTTGGGTCACAATAAAGGGGTCACCCCTTCACCTACGGCTTCTCATTCAGCTTCAAAAAATATCTGTGGAGAACAGTGCATCACCATCTTTTTGTTTATGGAGCTTTTCTGTTAGCATTTCTAATGGTGGGTAGCTGTCCCTACTGCTTCTTGCCATGTGCGGTTTTACTGCATGGTCAGCAAAGTTAGGGGGAAAAAAAAAGGTTGTGTTTTTTTTGTTTTTTTGAGTAACACACAATGCATTGACACTTTTCTAACATTTTTAGGGAGCTGTGATTGGCAAAATATTAGACTAGTCTCCATATATCAACCAAAAAATGTAGCAACCAATGTTTTTGAAACTAAGTCAATCAAGCACCAGACTCAAAGATCTATCTGAACTTTTTTATTTACTCTAATGCTAAATAGGGAAGGCAACACCTACCCAGCATTTCCCTTCCTTCAGAAAAGCTGGAAAAGTAGCCTCCACAAGTAACTTTCTGAACAAGGACTTATTTATTTTTAGAAAGATTGGTGTTGTAAAGAATTAGAATATATTGTCTATTTAGATGCACACACTGCTTAGCAGATTTGTTCTTTAAGCTGAAAAACATGCATTCTATTATAAACAATACACAATTATTTGCTGTGTGCTTTTACTTGCTGTATACTTATGACTTTAATACCATATGTTTGTACTTGCTCTTCAGATGACCTGCATTTCCTCAAGGAAAACACTTTTAGAATAGACAAGGTAAGAAAAAAATCCACAAGAGAAATGCAAATCATGACTGCAATACTGTTAACAGGTTTTTGAAAAACGGTGCCACCTTTTTAACTAAACAAGGGCAAGACACTTGCACATAATGGTTTTTTAATTGTTGCTAAAAAGACTAAATTGCATTTTTAAAAAAGAGACCATCTATTACCATTAGGCTATCTCCACACGTCAATCTAACAAGTGTACAGTGGTCACCTAATGTCGCTCATGGATCCGTCCAGACAGATCCATGAACAACTGCTTTACATGTCAATGGAGAAGAGCATAGTGGGGTACATGTGCAACCTTTCCCCTCCCTTCTCCATAGAATAAAACAGTGCTAAGGCTATGTACACATGTCCAATAATTCTCGTCTATCACGATTCCTTCCAAAGACAAATGACTGCATGATGCATGAATGAGCACCGTTCTGCTCTATGGAGAGTAGAGGGGGAAAAAGACGGAACAGCACCCCGAGGTGCTTTCTCCCCCTTCATTTCCATTACGATTGTTCATCCGCTGTGGATCCGCCAGGATGATCCTTCAGACAATGGACGATGGGGACTGTACACACCATTGCATGTGTGTACCTAGCCTTAGTGTACAGCATTCGTTGGACTGCACATGTGTACACAGTCTTAGCCATATCACCTCTGCCTATATATAGATAGATGGCTAACCCAGGGAACACTATTAAAACAGCTGCAGTATAATAGCGAGCTTCACACACACAAAGGTAAAAAATAAATAAATAAAAGCACACACAAGTCACAGATTTATAGTTTATGTAAATATATGTAGCAAACGTAACTGATAACATTTTATTTATGAATTTAAAGTATTTCCACAAAAAGATACAGCCTAATAGAAATTTAAAGCTACAAACTCCTATATTAAAAAAAAAATAAAAAAAACCCCGTTCATAAATTCTTGGCATCACAGTAAATAAAATCTGTAAAATCTATGAGAGGGTAATACTGCCCCCTAGAGGTTGTATACATTAACTATAGAACAATTTGTTTTTTTTCCCTTAAAATGTTATAACTGGGCTTTGGTTTCAAAACAGTAAATAGTAATGATTAGGTACTTGCCTAAGGGTATGGTTTGGAGATGACCCACATGTTGCTTTTAGGTATCTAAACAATGACTCTTCTTTAGACAAGTTAAATCCTTGATTACCATTGCCAGCAAATGAGAGGATGCTAAAAATCTTTGGATAAGAAATATGTCATTAAACATTGAAGTGTTGTTAATATTGAGAACAAATATAAAGCATTTTATGTAATACATAAAGTTTGTGTAACTATAGATTTGTTGCACCAAAGTAATATTAGTTGTAAGGTACACACAGACAATGGTTATGGTGCCAAAGTTAATTAAGAGCAAGCAATATGTCAGGATAATAACAGCTGACAGCTATAGCCTGACCCACGTTTAGACCGATGCCACTTTTCCCTCTTTGAAGGTTTTTTTGTTTTTTTCCCCAAAGTATACATATTATTGGAGAATCCATTGATTAGCATTAAAAGGTTGTTAACCCCTTAAAAAAAAACACAGAAAGATTATCTGAATCAGGTGAGTTTTCTAGTTTGCAGACAAACATTTACTAGGAGTGCACATCTGAAGAATAAAAAGTACACGTGTAATACACTATCAGGCTTCACAGTGCTCAATTTTTTTTTTAATACTACTAGCCCCCAGTATACTTCCCGGGCCACTTAAAATATGAAAGAGGTACAGTTCTCAGATTGTAGCCTTAGTGTATTTTTCACGCTCCCTCTTCCCTGAATATTCACAGAAAGAAATGTGTTCTGCCAATAGGGATAATAGGTGTGAATGAGACCCAGGGCCTGCCACGTTTTAAGTGGGCTGAACACTGTACTATCTGGTAGACTTAAAAAAAAAAAAAAAGATGGATTGCAATGCATTACACCGGAGCAGAAGTAAAATCTAACGAAAAAAATGAAAGAGAGATGGGAGAGGTAGTCCAGCAAAGGAGAACTAAAGTGCAAGTGCACTCAAAGGCGCACTCTTAAAGTGCATTAATAAGGTATGTATATATGCCTTTTTTACATTTGTTTTACATTATTGTAATATGGCTGTAATGCATCCGATTTGAGGGTTGCCTGTAAGAAATTGAAGTGCTATGTGAGGGACTGAGAGACCAACTCCAATGTAAAATGCTAATGTCTTTATGTGATATGTTGATAGTCAAGAGAACTTTAAAATTGCATTTTTAATACATTTCTTTTATGATTTATTACTAGGGTAAAGAACTCTGATCTTTGTTCACAAAGACGTATTCAACTTAAAAACAGACTGTCACCAAACCCACAATTTAAAAAAACTATGGTTTGCTGGTTCTCCAAGCAGGCGTTGCAGCCATGAAAATAAGAAGTGTTTGGGATGAGACTTTTTTTTTTTTTTTTTTTTTTTTTTTTTTTTAGAGTTGCTGTTTTTTGAGTTAACTTGAAAGGAATGAATGACAAAATACACAACTGCAAACATAAGCAAACCCTGGCTAGAGAAGTATGCTATATACAGTATAGCCCTTTATCTTTGGTATAGTAATAGGGCTGACAATGCTGTTTAGGAATCAGGTAGTGGATTTCTGGAAGCATCAGGTTTTCTTCAGAACTTTGAATTGTATGGTATGTACTACTAACATGAGTTACATAGAGGATGTAATTTGTAGCAGGATACAGTTTCTAAGCACTTTATCAATTTTATTTTAACTTTTTTCCCCTATTTCTCTAGTTAATATCATGCCAGTCACACAAGTTTTGCACAATTTCACATTCTTCGGAGATGAAAATTTAAAGCATTTTATCTAGACGTTTGCATACTTACTGCTAAATGATTGTTTTTCTTAGCCACCTCAGCCGGTGTGTCCCCAGATATGGTTGTTATCTTTTTATCAGCACCCAACTCCAGCAGCTTCAAAACTGTGTTTTTGCGTCCATCATAAGCAGCCCAAGTCAGTGCCTGCATTACAAGAAGAAATGTGGTGGTGCTAGCGGTGGGGGTGGGGGGATATGGAATGGAAATCATCAAATTTTTTTTTTTGCACAAATATCAGGTCGTGTATGAGCAATCTAAAAGACTGTATGCGTGTGTAAAATTGTGCCCATCCTTAAAAGCAGCAGGGCCAACTTTGCTTTTGTGAACCGCCCCCCCCCCCAATTTCTTACTAGAAACTGAGACTGTCCTAAGGCAAAAAAAAACTCAATAGGTATCTGTGGGATATGGAGGTATAGGTATATGTTTAGAAAACTGCACGTCTATATTTTTTAAAAAAAGGAAATGTGTAAATAAGTCACTAGATGGAGGTATCAAAAAGTAAAAGGAATTCATTTAACAGCTAATATTAAAAGAAATGCGTCAAATAAGAAGTCTATTGTTTCCACTGGTTAAAGCTTAAGTTAAATCTGCTTATTTTGGCAATAGCACTCAGCCCTAATAAAAAAAAAAAGCAACAGCTATATATACACCTATAAAAATACCTTCGCGAGTGGGTGTTAATTTGGGGTAGTAGGCATTTACATGAAGACAGCCCAAGATATCCACTTATAATGCTGAGCCTTCATGAATGAAAAAGGTAACTGAACACTGAGACATTAGACTAAAGATTTCCAGTGCAATATAGCAGTCTTATAAAACTATAAACACAAGTAAAGGTAAAAATGAGTAGAGAGGCATATGAGAGGCATATGGCTTGGCATGTACTTAACTATAGATCAAAACCTATTTTTTTTACAACATGATTTGTTAGGCTGACCCTTCATCCATTTATCTGGAAAGATAGCCTTTAGTGATGAATTCCCAGCAGCAGGAAATTCAGCTGTAGGACATTTGAATGGGTAGGTTAAATTAACAGATCTGTAAATTCATACGACCCATCCAGATTTCCTGCTTGCAGTGGTGCTGCTGTGTCAGTGGGTGGTGGCATGGGCGGCTGCACACAGCGGGGGTCCCACATCCATTCTGTACAGGGGTCAGCTCTGTAGGCTAGGTCGGCCACAGGTAGTATCAATTTCTCAAATTCACATTCCGTATGCAATACAAGCATGTGCAGTTCTGCATAATACACTGGGGGAAGTTTTAAAGCAGTAAGCAAATAGGATATATGGAGACAGGGGGTACATGAGTCACCCCCACTTCCTCTCTCTACCTATTAAAACTAGCTTTACCGATTCACATCCAGCTTTTAACACCTCAGTTGCACACCCACTGAATCTGCAAGTGAACCCTTCACACAATCATCACACCAAACCTGTATACAAATGCTATAACCACAACAGCTTCTCACCTTGCTCTAAACACAGAACCCCAACACAAACACACTCAATATTACAGGTACGCACAACCAACACAACTACTTAATGACAACATATGTATACTTTTCAGGTGAAAAAAAAAAAAAAAAAAAACATTCTTACTGTAAATCCATTTACATCTTGTGCATTTATATCGGCACCATGAGCAATCAGTAGTGTCACCACCTTAGTATATCCTTCCCTTGAAGCAAGCATAAGTGCAGTAAGCTTCTTCCTGAAACAAATACAGCACATTTATTTAAATTAAGGAATAGTTCACATGAAACAACATCTTTGTGGCGTGTATCTGTAGCCATAGCAGAAGAAAACAAAACATTTAATAATAACATAAAGATTTTTTTTACCCAATATGATTAGAGGTGGTCCCCGGGTTACATACGAGATAGGGACTGTGGGTTTGTTCTTAAGTTGAATTTGTATGTAAGTCGGAACATGTACATGCATTTCTGTACACAAATTTTACAACTTTCTAGACACTCTGCACAACTGGTGGTCATCCTATCAAGTATAAAGCCTCAAATGCAGCTCTAAAAATGATCAAATAGCCATGCACAAAAGCATATGGTAGAAAACCCCTCTTAAATCCCATTCACATATTTTTGGTCTTGTGTGAAAAAACAGAGTGAAGAGTGGCACATCTTAACGCACCACAGTGGGCTGGGGAAAAAAACCTGAACAATTTATTTTGACACTGCAATAGAACTTACCGTATTTTTCGGACCATAAGACGCACTTTTTTTCCTCCTAAAGTGGGGGGGAAATCAGGGTGCGTCTTATGGTCCGAATGCAGAGGTACAGGGGCATATTTTTTTGCGTCTTATGGTTTACATTTGTGGAACATGACGCATCGCAGTGCATGCATACCATTCAAAAAGTATAGGCACCACTATGCACCAATGCATGCATGGTGCATTATCGTTGTGGTAAGGCACTTGTAACAACACATAGCTGCAACACTAGTCGCTAAAATACAATGTTACTTTGGCCTGCGTGAATAAGTGTCTCCTAAATGTTCTATGCAGCTCTTCCTCTCGGTTTCAGCTGCCAGTCCCAGCCACACACAGGCAGATCCAGCCAGCCTACCTGACTTGAACTAAATAGGAATAGCACTGCAGAAATGAGAAACAGCTGCGTGTTGTAAGCAGACTCCTCTGTTGCAAGAAAAGGCCACCAGTTCAGACAACCATGTGGTTAAGATAAATGTCTTTAACTGGTTCTGAAACACAAAGATAATCAGATTTAGATCCCACAGGAAACAGAGGAACCACATAAGCCCCTGCACAAAAGTCTTAGAGGTCCCTAAAACAGAATGGAAAAAGCTGAGGGCCCAGCTAAACCTAACAAAACCAAAGATAACTTTGAATAACTTTTAAAGAGCATTTAGCCATCTACATTGAAGAAGAAATAATGCTTTCATGGTAAATGTTACCATAATGCATGTCATTGCACAAAAACTCATCAATAACACACCCACAAGACTTCCTCTTTGAAAAGCTGTAAACCATATATAAAGCATACATAACCTGAGTTACACTACATAAATTTGAACTAAACTGGTGTTAAAGCAAATTACATCTAACACCTGGTAATCTATTCAGCTACAAGCAAAACAACATAACATGAGTTTCCTAAAACAATCCTCAATTCACAGTGCCAACATGCTAATTACCTCATCTGCGCATATGTAAGTTTACTGAAAAGGCAAATAAAGAACTTAAAAAGAAGAATGGACAATACCTACCTATGCATACCTATGTTTAAACCATTTGCATGCAGCACACTGTGTAAAAAACAAAACAGAGTTCAATCAAGATCTAAGCCACATACATACACTAGATTTATTTCATCCAAGAAAAACTTTCGTTATCATCTCAGGTGGAAATTGCATTTATAACAGTCCCCCTGAAGTCATTCATCAATCTGTCCTCGCAATTTGATGAATGACTGAGATGGGATGACTGCTTTACTCCTCTATGAAGGAGAAAGAAATGGGGTGCCACTGGCCTGTCCTCCTCCTTTCCATCTCCATAGAACAGAACACAGCTGTGTGTAAATCACAAAAGATTCTTTCCAGCAATATAAATCCAAGGTGTGCCCAGGGCTCTAACCACAAAATTGAGAGACTTCCTTACATTGTAATTCTCAGGTACAAAGGCCATGTACTGCGTGGGTTGTTTATGTTGAGGTACCGCTTTAGGATAGTAATTTATCAAAGATATGGGTCAGTATTCTGAGACATTACTTGCATCTTTTAATGGCTTAGGATTCATACAGATAAAGGCTTTATTGGGCTCGGTGTCTAATTGCATTGCATTAGATATGGAGAAAGAAGATCTCAAAACTTGTTACAATACAGGACTGACAGTAAATTTCAATAAGGCAGAAATGTAAGCACTGAAGAAAAACCACATGACACATTGACCACACAGGGAATCATGTAACAAACATCCAAAAGAAAACTGAACAGATCCTGCAATACTAAATTAAAGTCACCTTCCTTCTCACAAGCAGATACTGTATATAGATTGATGCTAACTCATCTGGACATTACTTCTCCAAAGCTAACAATAGAATGTTTATTTGTTCTGTCTACATCCAGTAAACAAGTAAACTATTTCAATGTAAAACAGAAGTTCATTTTGTGTAGTATGTAGACAAATTCAATTGTCTGTCAGGTTTTTATTGCTGTCTGCATACCTCTCAAGAAAGGGAATCAGACAGCAATAAAAACCTGTGAACAAAATAGAAAAAAGAAATGTCACTCGGCTGGTAAAGACCAGAATAAAAAACATCTACACTTGCTAAAAAAAGTCAATGCATTTCCCTGGTATGTAATAACACACTTCAGTTCTCATTCTCCTCTCTTGTTTTTACACAGCTCTAAGAAAGAGAGCTCTGCTTGGCTTATGACTTGTCAAGATGAGGGCCACCTATAAATTTTTTCTATTTGTCTTTTCAAAGACCATCTATATGCGTCCTGCTGAAAAAGAGCTTGCAACAGAACCTAACCTAAAAATCACGTTAAAGACAAATTTTTATTTTAAAAATAAATGGACAAAAATGTACCTATGTAAAAGAAACCATATAGAAGTGGACAATTTACTGATATACCTAAGGAGCTGCAAATTGACAAATGTTATAAGCATGCATGATACATAAATATCCTATTTGGTTTTCTTTATAATTTAGTATAGAAAGCCAGGTAGTCAAATAAGAGCTCTTGCCTAACTCCAGTATTTCTAGCAATACAATTTCAGATCAAAAACATATTTATATACATTCTTTCTTCCATCTTCCAGCACAATAGCATACATTTTCTGCACTCACCAGCAGACTAGGGGCTGCTCCACTGGCCCGACAAGTGAAGTTAAATTACCAGGAAGCACCCTAAACAATCAGCAGCCAATAGGGCTAGGTACACACGTGCAATGGTTCTCATCTGATAATTGGCTCAGGGCTGATATCAGACGAGAATCTTGCGTGTGTAGTGTTCGTAGTCCCATCGTCCGAACCACCGTCCTGGTGGATCCACAGACGAGGAGCGATCGTAATGGAAGTAAAGGGGAGAGAATGCTGCTCCGTCGTTCTCCCCCTCCCCTCTTCATAGAGCAGAACAGTGCTGTATGTACAGCTCTCGTACATGCATCGTGCAGTCATTTGTCATTGGAAAGGATCATTTCCAACGACAATTATTGCACGTGTGTACATAGCATTAGATCTCCGAGTACAAAAACAACTGGAAAAGCCGTGTTGTTACGTCAGTCTATAGGTGAAGGTTGGGGTTAGAGCACTCAATCAGGCAATAAAGGAGGATTCCTGATCAAGAAGGTGTATGGTCAGAATACCACTCAGACTATCAAGCACAGACTGGCTCATTAAAAAAGCCCTCTATTTAAGGCTGAATTTATCCTTTACATTACATTTACACAAAGGCCAATTTGTTAGGTAACAAGTACAGGGTTTGAGACATTCTAAACCCCTACACCACCGTGCTTAACTAAACCCAAAAGTGCCTAAAACAAAAAAAAAAAAAATCAAATAACCTTCAATCGCGCAGGGCAGTCCGATCCATCCGGAGGTCTCTTCCACCAGGTCCCGCGTCATCCCGGCAAGCTCAGAAGGAACTCGGGTAATGGCAGGAGCACCCAAGAGCCTCCCAGGATGGCTGACGTAGGTATCCTGGGAGGCCTTGCGCTCCCATTCATTCAAAAAACAGAAGTTTTACTTAACATAAAAGGGTTGTCTACTCTTTTATGTAAAGTGAAATTTCTGAGTTTAGGTATGCTGTAAGCAATTTCAGTCGGCTTTACACATTTGTTTAACCTCCTGGGGGATTCATTTCTGTCCGGATTTTTATGTCTAAAAGCGGTACATTGTCTTTCATGAACATTTATTTTACATTGTAGCCCTGTAATTCTTAGACATAAGCGCACTTGCCGTGCGACAGATCGGACAAAGAGTACGTGGCCAGAGGATGGGATCAGACAGGCAAGACACTGAAGGAAGCCGGGGGGACCAAGTAATTTTTTATTTTTTTTAACTACCCCCAGTGTGCTTAGGAAAACTGCTATCAGCTGTTTTTTTTTTTGTTTGTTTTTTTTTGTTTTTTACACTGAGCCACACTCAGGCTTACTGCTCAGAAGGTTAAAGAAGTTTAGGGGCAGTTTCATAAAGCAAGAAATGTAATTTTCATTGATGGTGATTGATGCTTGTTATTTGTCAGATGCAATTCTTTAGGAATATACCTCTAAAATTACAAACCCAGATTTAAAAGCATCCCCCCCCCCCACCCCACATACATTTAGAAGAGTCACATCATCGTTAGTGTAGCTTTTTAAAATAGGATGAGACTGAATGTAAAATAAAAGTAATCGTCATTGATTTTATTCAAGATATATATGTTTGTTCTACTTTTCATGTTGAATATTCCAATATATAACAGACAAGTTACCTGCAGCAAGCATTTGTGTCAACATTTCTTGACAGAAGCAATTCTACACATTTCTGAATATTTTCTTCTGCTGCATGTGAAGTACATGCTGCCATAAGAACAGAAAACTTATCTAGAAAAAAAAAAAAATTATTTATACCTACAGAAAGTAGGAGTGCATGAAGTAAACATAATAACAAAGCACTTCAAAACCTATCCAAAAAACTGCAAGAGTTTGTGAACAAAACTTTTTTCTACTAAAGTTCATCAGACACAGTCTAAAGTTTTTAGGGACAATATTAACGTACAGTATATATGGTATTTATACATAAAAGTTACCCTAGCAAGGTTTGCAGTGTACTAGAGTTGTGCTTTAATGGTGCCATCCACTTTATTGCACCTTCAGTAATGGAAAGCTCAATAGTGCAAAAAATGCTATTACATTGTTGCTGAACATATCCAAAGCCTGTAGACAGTTGGTGTCACATTTTCTTGGTAAATTGGGCCACATCTGCATATTACCCCACAATCAGAGTGCAAAAAACTTATGTTTTCATTGTGGGGACAGTCCTTGTCCACATGCCTGAAAAAGACTTGAGAGTAGCTCGAAGCCTCTTGAGATTCATGACGCAAGTATCCCAGCATGCTCTGCAATCCCTTTCAGCCTTTACCGTCACAGCAGTAAAGACAAAAGAGGAGGGGCTTCACTTTAGGGAAAAAATGTAATTATAAAAGTCATTTACCCCTTTTTTATATAGAGTAAAAATTTTGGTGATAGGTATGCTCTACTTTTCTATGCACTTTTTCTACTTAAATTACAAACATTTTAGTGAAAAAGACATTTAAACCTAAAAATGATTACCATACCTACATAAGAGCCGTAGCACCAAATACTTATGTACAAACTAATAGGGATGCCGATAAAGCTAGCTACATTAACACAGATGATGGCCCTACAAATAAACCTTATGCATAAACATCACAGCCTACCCAAAAGACATGAACCTTGTTTGGTGTACAGGTAATATTTGTTATTTCTTCATAGTATAGGAAAGTATATTGCCCATTATTGTTTGACTCACCCCTTTCATAATTTGCATTTGCTCCCCTATCCAGAAGAATGCGTACAGTTTCCACATTTGAAATACTAGCTGCATACATCAGTGGAGTCCATCCAAACTGAAAACAGCATTCAACACTCAATCCTGCAAAAGACAAAACAATGTTTTACATGCTTAACATGGTCACAAATAAGTTTCCATGCAAAAAAATGTTAAAGCCTTTGCATGAAAATACAGACAGAATTAGAACGCTAGGGGGGTTAAGAGAACTGCCGTGTTTTAACATTTTTACATGTTTGTAAATGTTTATAAACGCTCATAAACACTACCATTTAAAACAAATGGAAGAGTTTACAAGCCTTTAGAAGTATTTAAACAATTGCTTTTAAAGCCTAAAAACTCTTACAAACTCACATAAAAGCTATATGGGCTGTTTATAAGCTTTTAAAAACTTGTTTTTAAACACTTGATCAAACTCCCATAAACGCATTTAAAATTGGTATAGGAGTTTAAAAGAGTTAAAAAAAAGTCTGTTTAGCCTAATTGAAAATAACAAAAAAGCAGCAATTTTAAACAAAATAAAGTTATATTTTACATAAAAACTATTCACTGCATTGGAGTTCCTCTTCGTCCCGGCGCTTCGTATGTCTTCACTTCAGTCCTCTTCTTGTCTTCTTGATACGTCACCCAATCTTGCACTGTGCAGGTGTGACGTAGCCGCTGTGAGGGGGAAAAAAACTGCCCCTGCATGGAGATCAGGCATGCACAGAAGGAGCAGCCAAAGCCTGCATCACAAAGGTATCCCCTGGAGACTCTGCTCTCCCATTAACAAAAAGACAAAAAGTATGAAGCACAAAATTGTAATACAAGTAAAAAACCTTATCTGTTCAATGTGGACTTGACATTCTGTTGTTACATGTGAAATAAAAAAAAAGACAATAAAAACTTCCACTAAACAGAAAAATATATGTGTAATACAACTCACCTGAATTTAGGAGTTCTTCCACTAACTTCACATTTCCAGCAGTTAGAGCATTCTTTAACAAATCTTCATTGCTCTGAGACACCAAATGCTTGTTTGTGTTCTAGAGATATACATTTTCTTTATATATATTTTCTTTATGACATAGTTACAGAAACATATGTTGTGAAGAGCATTTATTAAAAAAAATAAAAAAATGTAAATGCTGCTTTACTAAAATTATAAAAGCATGGGTAAATGACAGGACATATACATCAGTGACCACCTACCCAAAATGCCATGTTTGTCATTTCCTTTCAATGTACGCTGAATGTCCAAACCAGGATAAAGCATATAAAAAGAAATCAGAGCTTCTTATCTGAATGCTTGTTAGAAACAATCTCCCAAAATGAGGGAACAGCAGTCCACTTTAAAAGTTCCCCTTGTTCTGGGAATCAGCAGTCGCCAACGGGTGGTCTGCGAGAACATTTTGGTGGTCCGCTGCTCTGGCCAGTGCGCCCCGAGCGGGGTCAAGGGAAGGACCCAGACCATGTCTCCCATGTGCATCGTAGGCTCAGGGAAGTGGGCAGGTTGTCTCTGGACACAACTCATCCAATCTCCCATGGCAGGCTCAGACCTATGAGAGAGTGGGTGGGTTCTGACATCATGACATGACACTGGGGGGAGGTTCTTCCCCTTTGACTGACACACTGCTCGCCACAAATGCGCAGTCCGGAGCCCGTACATTTAGTGGTCCGTGGGTCCGAAAAGGTTGGCAACCACTGCTGGGAATGACTGTTTTGCCCACTTTCATTCTAGATGTATAACCCCGCCCCTATAAATTGAGGGGGATAGATAGCAATTCAAATGTGACAGAAGGTTTAACCCTCCCACAGGATTCACAGAGATACACCAACTGTAACTTTCCTGGATCTACATCAGTGTTTCTCAACCAGGGGTTCCTCCAGAGGTTGTTATGGGTTCCCTGAGTAATGAGCAGTTTGTGACTTGTGGTCAGTTTAATAGAAACCAATATTCTTTTTAACTATCTGTACAGAATAAATTCATCCTAAAAGACATTCAACCTTTACCAGATGAATTCATTTTTTTTTTTAAATGAAGGTGCAACATATTTAAATAAAGAGACATTACCACCCTTTATAAACTTACATATTGAGCCATCCCATCAAAGAAGGCAGTGAATACTTATCTGTCCCAATGTACACACCACCATCCTCATTTCAATAGCATGGTTCTCCGCAGAGGCTTTTTCCTGGGCAATCCGCCCATCATAGTTTCCCCCTCAATCCACCTCTCATCAGAGCCTGCTTGTGATCTGAACAGATAACATCAGGACACGAGCCCTAATATTTATGTTCTATAAAAAAAAAAACAACGAACAGCGAGATCGGCAGCACAGTGTGATAGCTGTGTGTGTAAAGGCTGCTTGTCATATCCAGCAGCTTACCAAGTCTCTGTCTGTATGTATTGGTTCATATAGGTCTCATGCTGCCTGTCAGCCACAACCTGGATAAAACCAAACAACACTGTTATTCGGCCCTCCCCTCAGGCACGTTGTCTTGGTGTCACCTTTGACTCTGCCCTCTCATTTACCCCCCATATTCAGAACATTTCCAGGTCCTGTCACTTTCAACCACACAATATCTCCAAAATCCGCCCCTACCTGTCCGCTGAGACCACCAAACTCCTTGTACACGCTCTTATCATCTCTAGTCTGGACTACTGTAACATCCTTCTCTCTGGTATTCCACTAACACGACTCTCTCCTCTACAATCTATTATGAATGCTGCAGATAGAGTCATCCATCCTTCCCACCGCTCCTCTTCTGCTACATCTCTTTGTAGTTCTCTTCATTGGTTTCCAATTCACCTTAGAATCAAATTCAAGCTCCTGTGCTTTGCCTTCAAATCCCTACACAGGTATTGTCCCACTTACCTCTGACCTGGTAAAAAGATACCCCTATAGCCGCTCTCTTCGCTCCTCCGATGACCTACTAATGACTTCCTCACTCATAACCTCATCACACGCACGGGTAAAAGACTTCTCTAGAGCTGCCCCAACTCTCTGGAATGGTCTTCCTCGTCCTATTCGGCTTGTTTCTTTCTGCTCATTTAAAAGAGCACTCAAAACCCATTTTTTCAGACTTGCCTAACCATCTTTTTCTGGCTCTTAAACCCTCACTACTTCCCAGCACTACATATCTCCCATCCTATTGTGTGTAAATTCCCCCACCTACTAGATAGTAAGCTCTTTGGGGCAGGGTCCTCTCCTCCTTTGTCACTTTATTGTACAGCGCTGTGTAATATGTTGCCGATATATTAATCCTGTTTAATATTCATATATAAATCCTGTTTAATGATAATATTGAATCCCCAACCTTTTCGGTCCCGCGGACCACTAATATTACCAGCTCCTGACCGTGCATGCGCGGGGAGCCGGGTGTCACTCAAAGGGGGAGAACCCTCCCCAATAATGACGTCATGATTGCATAACCCATGTTATGTCCAGGGACAAAGCCTGCCCACTTCCCCAAACCCAGCAACTGACGTGATCCGTGGCTCTGGCCGGTGCGTCCCCCCAGCGGGGTCCTTCTCCTGACCCCGCTCGGGGGTGACCAATCAAAGACGCAGACCCCCAAAATCTTCTCACGGACTACCGGTTGTCCTAAACCATTGGTCATATCAACCTGGAATTTTAAGAATACGCAAGGTACCCTCATAGCTACTGGAAACCCTCAGATTTAAAGGGCCTAGCAGTTACTGCCTGTTACCCATCCCACGTGCCCATTAGTTGCCAGCAGTCACTAAGGTAAGGAAATTGGCAGTTTTTACTGCTAATGTAATCCAAGCTTAACTTGTTACACACATTCATTACACTATTACCAGTCATCACACAAAACACTTGGAAGTCACAGGCACAGTTCTGGTATGATACAAAAATGATGGAAAAAAGGGACGTAAAAGGGGAGGGGAGGCATTGGAAAGTTAGAACAAAGTATAGCGGGGGTGGGGGTACTGGATACCTATGGCATAAACTCTGAATCTGCCATGTCTTGCCCCGCCCACTACAAAACATTTCTGGGGATAACACTGATCAGGATTTATGGGTACCTAACACCAAAATATGTGAACAGACCCATTTACCACAATGACCTCTGAAGGCCCCTGTTGTGTTCTCCCTGGCCCACCATCTACCAGGTGCAGCACCCAGAACTTTTCAGTAAGCGCCCGGCTGTGACAATGGAGGGGCCACCACCAACCTACAGCTTCCTCCCAGCCAGAATATAAACATTTCTGAGGAGAATAAGCCCTGCAATGCTGGCTTTATGGACTTTATAAGACTCCTAATGTCCCGTGTATTCTCCCCATTCCCTATAACACTACACAAATAGCTCTGACTGACAGGAAACACACAATATGAAGGTTACAAGGCCTTGTATGTGCCCCAACTAATACCTCTGTAAGATGTCTGAAATCCCCCATATCCCAATTATCGTCACTGTCGCTGCTCTCTCCTCCCCCAGGAACCGCATGGAGCAGCCTGGCCGCCATCTTGCCCGCACTGTCACTCCTTCACAGGCCCCGCACAGATCACCCGCCAAACTCTGAGAGGGCGCCGGAAGAAGCGCTGACGTCACGGAGCGGAGGAGCCTGTGGGTGAGTCACATGACAGTAAACGCTTTGCTGGCTTTGACAGTAGGGGGCGTCATTCCTGCTCTCCCCCATCCTTTACTTTGGTAAAATACATAAAAGTCGCCCTCTGGTGGACAGGAACAGGCAGAGGTTTTGTTGCCTAGAAACATCTGCGTTTCTCAGTAGTAATGCCCTTACTGCATAATGAAGTGATTTTTAATGCTATGGTTCTGCACAACAACATAAAGTGTTTTTATAAAGGCTAGTATGCCTCCAACTTCCTGTGTGAGTTGACAACGCTGTCATTGCTGCACTGAAATCCCAGTTGGTGTTGTCAGCTTTGAATATTGCCTGTACATAAAATTGAATTTGAAACACCTTATAAATCCCATTTCTAGAATAAATGTTTTTTACACTCTAATATACAGAAAGTGAGCTTTTAGGCCATACATCCATGGGGTCCAATGTAGTGCATTCCACATGTTTAATAATGCACTGTATGGCAGACAATTCATTTTATAGACATTTGTACTCTTTTACAGTGCCTTGGAGGTGCATTGATTTAGTGCATTTGGGTGCCATTTGTAAATACAATAATGCATGCTTACTGCACACATATGGAAGTCAGCAATATGGAGCAATATGTGTTCCCCAATATTAACACCAAGCATCTTCTCTAGGAGGGAGGATCAGGATAAGCTGAGTTCCATGCAATATCAAATTGATAAAATTTGAGTATCAGTGGCTCCACAGTACCTTCAGCCACACAGATCAGTTTAAGCTGTATTCAAAGCTCACTGTTTGTTAGGAATGTTTGTTCCAGAGTTATGGGAAAGAGGAACTGCATGCATTTCTGGACTGTTCCTGTACCAACCATGTTATATAGGTATTTCTGACTTCAATACTACAAAAAAATACATTTGGGACTTTTAAAGCACCATATATTCAATGTTTCTCTTTCCAAAAAGATTTTTTTTTCTTTTTTTGGTTTTCAGGAAAATTTCGACATACAAAAACAGGATACATACAAAATAATACAAAACAATGACGTAACAACCAGGATCCTGCATAGTATCATTAATAATAATAAAAGCGTATTTCAAATAAAATGCGTTAAGATGTGGTTTCAAATCACAATGCCTATATTAGGCATAACAGTAACGTGCTAACTGCACCTTCGTCCTTCCAGCCTCTCTGTTTGTATTTAGGAGTCCGTATGTCAGATGTCCTTAACCCGGGACTACCTGTAATCATTGGACAAGCAGTGTTGTCACTCTAGGCTACTATCCTGATTTTGGGTACAAACACTGCTGCTTTTCTCCATGAAAAGCTTAATACCATTGTTTGAAATATCATTTTAGTGTATAGGAAGTGACAAGGATACTGAATTTTTTTTTTTTTTTGCAGGATTGCAACAGATTTTTACTGATTTTTAGTGTACTAGCAAAAGAATTATTTTTTCTAAAGAAAAAAATAATGCAGCTGCCACATGTAAGGCCTTGTATGCTGTAATATATTACATTTTTGTTCTTGCAATTAAGATATCCTGTAAATATCTGCAATGTCCACTGAGGCAGCTGTTTGCAGGTTATATATGAACGGGCCTGGAGCTTTTGATTTTATTTATGTTGATGTTTTGTGTCCCTGCAACTACATGCTTTTGTAAAACCCATTTATTCATGTTTATTCTAGCTGTGCTTAATGTGGACAATTTCATCTTACTATGATTTTCTTTTACAGATTTATATATTGGCAGTTACCACTTTTACCAAATGGGAATTCTTACCAAGAATAAATAATAGTGATGTAGTCGTAGAACACATGTTTTAGATAATTCAATAGTGTGTCAGATGACAAAATAAAAGTGCCTGAACTAAACAGGAGGTAGTGATATGCGTAGGTTTGTCCACACCTAAAAATTACATGTGTACGTCAGCTGAATATTCCAACTGATCATATGATGTAAACATGCACTATCTCTGGTTTATCCGTGCTATCATCTTCCTCTAATCAAAGCATACCGTACGTAATAGTGTGTTGTATATTATCTGTACAGTTTATGTTGTAACCACTGTGGACTGTAAGATACTAGTGTTGTTTATTTTAAAGAAAACTACATTGAAAAGTCACAAAAAAACTTTCAAAATAAAGAAATTACTTTCAGTTCAGCTTTTGTGTTATTTGTATTTGAATTCCCACAGTGCATATGTTTTTAATTACAGTGAACGATTCATCTGCAGTAAATATTTAGTAAATGTTACATTTACTGACATATAAATATGTCCCCATGTCTAATGGAGTGCTTATTATATAGTCACTCAAACTATGATAATTTCATTACATACCGGTATTAACTCCTGTTATATGAAGATTTCCTGCATATAGTGAGTATTGGTTTTCCCAGTGGGCAGTGCCATGGGTACTTGCACAATAATGCTAAATGATACATACAACATAGTAACGCAGATACGCAGTAATAGTTTAAGAAGATAGTGGCCATACTGTGAGCATGGTGGCTATAGAGAGAATTATTCTGAAGGGAGGATAGCTAGGCCATGATGTTTAACATTGGTGCAAAGGTTTCTTAAAACAATAAGAAGAGTGAAAAGTATAATTTGTGTTTTTAGAAATGGGAATAACTGCTATACACCAAAGCCATCATCTTGTCATACATTCTGCACAGCAAGGGGTCAACACCAATAACGTGAATGAATGAAACATATTTAATGAGGGTATGATCAGCCATTGCTTTCACTGCCCACCAAACAGATCCACCTAAGGAACAATTATAAGGGGGGGGGAGTGAAAGGCTAAGTAAAACATCCCACTCAAGTCTGTTATTAATGAGCTAGTGGTTGCTAGATACATGAATGAAAGGGTACTTGGATGATGGAGTAACTGTTTCCCTACGGAAGATCACACACAGATGACGAGGGCAATGGGCCGGGACAAATAACATTTTTAAACAACAACCATATTGACTAATAATTAGTAACATAGGTTTTTTTTTTAAAACTAAACCCTTTATTTTAAAATAATAGTGATCAATCAGGGCAATGTCCTTTCTTAAATGAAATAACTGTACCTGCCATCTTCTTTCTTCTCTTCCTGGTTTTGATCTTAGGTCCTTTTTACTCAGCCCCAACTGCCATAGGGGAAGCCGAGATGTATCAGGTATCCCCGCAATCCAATGCTGACAGAAGAAGACAACGACTAGGCAGGAAAGTTTGTTTTATTGCAGAAAGGACATCACCTCTCCCTTTTTGCAAAAAGGACGTGCTTTCTTGCAAATCTGCAGATTGGAACTTTAGTTCTGCTTTAAAAGGTCATTAGAAACACCTATGATAGTTACAAAGAATGGCAGTCAGACCCAAGCACGGGGGCCACCAAGGAGACCAAAAATAGTCTGTGGTAAAGGACCAGGGATAGAAGGCAAGGATGAAGGGGCCAGATAATCATTACTTTCAAACAACAATGGTAATAACAGATAATCTTTAACCTGGGAGTATTGTACATTGACAAGGGCAAGATATAGCCCCTTGTCCACCTCATGGGGATTGAATGATGAGCCTTTCAGGCTTTACCAATTATAAAATTTATATAGATTACCAAAAGGCTTTCAAGTTCAAGATCAATCAAATAAAAGATTACCATACAGAAGTAGTAATAGTTCATAACCAAGAAGAGGGACAGTGCCTCATACTACAAAAATTTAGGATGGATGGAGAAGACATAAATTCAGTAAGAAAATGCCATAGATGGTTGATCCAGTAAAAAAATGTATGGAGACAAATACTTCTAAACACCACTAAAAAGGATGATATACTATAATAGAGCTCTGTGGGATCATTAGATGAGTGGACAGTCAGTCTGGGTAGTCTGAAAGTGGGTAAGAAAATGTTTTTAGGTTTGTTGAATACGATATTGCAGTTGGTTGTGAGTATATCAAATTTTTTTAGAAAGGTGACGCTTCTGTCTTAATTTGATCAGCACTCGCTTTATAGGAAATTAGAATCAATCATATGTGTGTAAGTCATGGACAAAACAAAAAAAGTTTCATAGAGATATTCAGTATAGGTAGCATTCTAGCAAGGGGTAATGTTCTTAGAAATGTATACATTATGCAAGAAAATTTTAGCTCTCTCAAAGTTGGAAATCTTAAGGGTGGAATTAATTAGTAGAGTTAGTGCCCCAAAGAAGCAAGGACCTTTAAGTTGACTGTATGTGATAATACAGCGCTTTATAAAGTAAAAAGGAGCCAGCAATCTATAGTGAAGAAACTTGTACATCATGAAGTTCAGAAGATCTGGATTGGAGATCTTGACATTGTTCTTTGGACAAAATATTTAACGCTGAGTAGCTGGGTATTAGTCAGTAGGTGAAGTGGTGGTAGGTGCTATCTTGTTATTCAAAGAAGCTATTGTTTTGAGTGGCTTGCAAGAGAGCTTCATTCATTTAGTTCAGTTTAATAATAATATTTCTAGGTAGACCATCTAGTCACTTTTGCTCTGTAAATTCTGTCCATTGTCAGTCATTTGCCAAACAATATTTTGATGGTGCCTTAGAGGTCTTCTGTTTCTGGAATGCTTTGTATGTGGAGTGTGCTGTTCTGTGTTTTGTTCTTACCATTTTTTTGAGGGTTTGGAGTTCAACTTGTAGCCCTTCATTGCAGGGTCAGCAAACACAGTTGTGCAATCATCCATAATATTCTCAAATGCTATAGTGCAATAATCAATGAATTAGCGGTGGAGGTCTGCAGAAAGTTGTTTGGAGGTTGCAGTAATCACCTCCAATACAATATTTCACATCCATTCACACATCCAAGTGATGGATGTTGAGCAAAGAATGCTGGGCTTTTAATGAATTGAAGGGAGTCTGCTGAGAATGCCCATAGATAGGAACTGCCATTTTCACATGGTGGAAACAACGTTATATTGGGACCTGAGAGGGGCAGTTTTACAGCTAGCATCCAAATGCTGTCTCTGTTTCTTTTTGAGTGCTTGAGACATGGCCTGGAGACCAGAGTAAGTCTGCTGTGTGTGTTTAAGGGTAAGCGATGTGAAGTGGTTCACCAAGTTATGGAAAAATTGTCCAGGTATTGCAGAGCTTACTTAAGGTGAACCCCCACCCCTCCACCCAAAGGAAAAGCTTGACTATAATCAACCCAGCTTAATTAATACCTGTAAAAAATTTTAATTATTTGTGTGGTTATAAAGAGAATTAATTGCACTTGAAACCCATTGAAAGGGTGTGCTACAAACAATATGGTATGTTTTGGCACGCATGTGCTAGTCAGATTGTATATAGAAAAACAGAGCCTTTTTTAAAATATGTTTTTCCTTTGGGGATTATTGTTTTGGCTTGTATACATAATACAGTTGTACAGTAAGGTGTGTGCTAACTGTAATAATGATGGTAGGCTAAGATTAACATGAGCAAATTGTTCCCGTCATTTTCCATGATCTAAATACTTGAAGTTTTAATACATCTGTATTTGTTGAAACAATATTGATTGTAGCTTGTCTATGGGAAATGAATGAACAAATCACAAAACAGTTCAGCAGTATCATTATTTTTATGAAATAAAGACCTCTTTGTTCTTGCTAATACCCATGCATGCATGTAACTTCATACAACTTGTTTCAATCTCACTTTATGTACCAATATACTGTACAAATGTAAAGTTTGTATAGTTTGCTAAGCCTGTTGCCTTTTTCTTAGTAAGATTTGAAATCCTCAAAATGAATGCATTTTAGAAATGTGTATGATTAACAAATAGTATACGTTATTACTTTTATATATTTTCCTTCCTATTATGGGTGGAATCAAAGCTCAGGGGTGACAGTTAATTATCTGTGTCACTAGCAATAGATGGAGGCTTACACTATGTTATCCTTTTGTCACCCCTACACCCACATTCACAAAAGAGGGTTGTAATTTGGTTGTAGTTCTTCAAATGGCTCTATTAGCCACAGGTTGTTGTTTGGCTGCATACAACTTCCCAGGTTGCAGCCTTTGGAATTCCTCCACTGACTGCTTCTGAGCTAACAAATAGGTCAGAGGCTGCTGAGGAACATAAATAGCTAGAGCCTAAATACAGGTAAAATACAAGTGATCCAGGTGGGACACCATCAGATGTAACAGAAACAATAAAAAGGCGTATGTGAGAAACACAAGGGTGGACGTAGGGAGGTGCAGAGTGTGCCAATGTGCGAGGCCCCAAACCAACGGGGGCCCCCAGCTGCATCTGCCACTTGAGAAACACATACAGATGTATCAAGTACAACAAGGCCAAAGAGGGATTACACAAAACTAGATTTCACAATATTACACAATAAATATGGATACAAGAGAGGTGATGGTTGATGTAACTGTAAGAAAAAGGCTAGCTGCTGGTGTGACTTTGCAAGTGAACAGTAAACAGTGTACCAGGCGACTGGAAATGGTTTAAGCACCTTGAGCTGGATCATCAAAACAACAATGTTCTAACCCAGTCACAGGCACAGTCCTAATTATCCTGAAGGAAACCAGGAAGCTTACCTGCATACAGTAAACAAATAGTGACACAGACATGGTTTGAAACAGCATGACCCAACACAAAGAATTAAATAACATGAAGGTTGGTAAAGGGAGAGCAGGGTGTCGGAAAGCACAGAGAATTGGTAGTCTCCCTGGAAGTGACTAGAAAAGGTTGCTGTCCTTAATACAACTCCATACCATATTGGTTTAACTGGAGTTTGACATTAAAATGTAAAGATATTTAAAAAAAATAGTAGAGGTTTGTAATATTGGCTAACTCTTAACTTAAGGACTTATGTTACTTGCCAACTGAAAGAAGAGAATTTAACTATGTTGATATTGTCTCTACCCTGGTAATTCTTTAACATGGTACCAAAAAAAGCCCCTGTAATTAGTATATCTTCTTTCAGAATACTGCTTTAGAACCTATAGTTTCCAGATTTTCAGAACATGTTGTGGTTTCTCCTAAATTCTGCAAGCTAGCTAAGTTGTCAAACATTTCTACAGTTGTTGACCACTATTATGTGACTCCTATATCCTCTCCACTTAATTATTTCAGTAATAAAGTGTTCAAGGCTGTTCTGCAATGATCTGGTAAGACTGCATTTCCTCTCTGTCTATCCTTAAAGATGACTAGTAATCTGATAAATCAATAACTCTCTAAGTTCATCCTACACTTTAGACCAGGAATTTCTAATACAGTTTTTCAACTGGCTTATTTGCTCTCTGAGAGAGTTGAACCCTTTATGTATTTTCCTGAAACATTCCCAAAAACAGAATCACTGCTAAGTCTAATAGACCTAATGTTTATGTAAAAAGGCTGCAATCACCTAATCTACAAAATTATAAAGGTCACCAAATAGAGTAGTGTTTACCTAATGTTTTTAAAATCGGGGAACTCTTGAAATAACTTTCGGGTCTTCAGGAAACCCCTGCTATAATTACTATATCCAGAGCTCACAGTACTCTTAGCGTGGTGGTCAGTGGTAAGAATGTCTCTTACAATGCTGTCTCTTACATCTTCTCTATGGAGAAGAATGTCATCCTAACAGATTGCCAAAAAGATCACTGGTATAGGTTTAACTGAGCGGAGAGTCACAAACTGCTGATTGTTCAAGGAACCCCTAACTCTGGAAAAAACCCTAGGGTTCCATTAAACCTGGATGAGAATCATTGTACCAGAGTGTATATTTTGTTTTAAAATATTCCATGGGATAGTCATATTTAAAGGAGAATACTACAGTCTTCATGCATCCTAGTTCAACAGATGATTCTCCTACAACATTAGACAGTAATAATGTGGGAGTGAACTGTCTCTACCAGGGGGAAGTTCTCACTGGTCTGTACTTCTATATGTTACCTTCTGTTGAGGAAGTCAAAACTTACTTTCCTGTGTGTGCAGTTATCTAGTACATGTTCCTATTATTATTAATATTATTATTATTATTATTAAACAGGATTTATATAGCGCCAACATATTATGCAGCGCTGTACATTAAATAGGGATTGCAAATGACAGACTAATACAGACAGTGATACAGGAGGAGAGGACCCTGCCCCGAAGANCTTACAATCCTGTGTGCAGACTATCAATAACTTCTTGAAATATAAGTCTCATGGATTTTGTTAAAATATTTAATCCTATTCATTGCTCTATAATTGCAAAAACACAATAAAGAACTATATTATCAATAGTAGGATTTTGGTGCATCTCACCTACGTTATGATGTTGGTTTAGACAAATGTATAATTTTGTTTGTATTTAATTTTAATAATATTTAGGTTATGATTTACTCAAATAATAATTGGAGCAGGTGTTGCCCATTCCCATTAGAAAGGCTTCATCTATTCTTTCTGCATGAATCAGTTGCAAAACTAGGATAATCTGGTTTCTGCTGTATGCATACCATCATTTTTAGTTAATCAGCTGTTGAATAAAGGTGTATTTAATAATATTTTGTTATATTTGATATTATTTGGCAACTATTACCAATTGGCTGAGAAAGGTTTTCCACACGGTTACTCCTTGGGTGCAGATTTTTATGATTGTATCTTTGAAAATGAAATCTTTTTGGTGTTTTTGTTCCTACGCAGTTTGTGACGCAGTTTCAAGCATATCAGGAGACATGTTTTCCCAGCTTTTTAAATTTGTTTTTGCTATGAAACATATTTCCAGCTGCTAGTGTAAAACAGTGCTTTGATATGTAATATACTTTCATGAGCCAAAATGTGTTTAACCAGTTTGATGTTACTGAAAAGAAGCATATAGATAAAGTATGATAGAAAACAGTAATACATTTCACATGTAAATATACACAGTAGGTTGTATTGCATTTTATTTTTTTGGATTTGTTCCATTGATGCAAAGCAATGTGAAATTATTTACAAATAAAGTATTTTTTTTTTTTTGTCAAGTGATGTTTAAAAACTGATTTTAGAATATACAAATACCGGTAGTAGAAAAGCATTAAATATGGGATAAAAATATTTAGTGTTTTAAGGCATAATAAAAGAACTTATTTTGACATTTGGTCCTTTCATGTGTATTTGGAGCTATAGATAGTACTCCTGGTAAACAGAGCAGGCTACCTGTCAAACTAACAGTAGGTCTGCTAATAATGCTGTGATAGCTACTTTCCATATATATTAAACAGGACAGGAAATCCTTTGGAATATTGACAGAGGCAAAGGTAGGAGAGTATGGCCCCCCACTTTCAAAATTTGTCACCAGAAAGGGTTTAATTGCAGAAAGGCACAGGAGATGAAAAATCATTGATACCTGCCTAATTCTTGTATATTCTGCAGGTGTTGGAACTGAATAAACTCCCACCTTCCAGTCCATGAGTTGCCTTATCCTGGCTCAGCCAATCAAGATGGTCAAAGATCAGAAGGAAGAAGTTGGTGGTGCCCCTGATGGAACAGGGTCAGGTGTGAATACACTGGGTTTAATTCAGCTTTAATTTGATAAAGCAAAGTTCATCATGGCCATGCTCCTGTTTTTTTTATTAAATACAGTTTAGCCTTTTTTCATGTTTATTTATTTGGATCTCAGTTCTACTCATATCCTGTCTACATGCACTTGACTCACTGCTGGTTGCCCCAGTAATCCACAGGTTTAAATGGACCCTATTAGTTGCTCTAGGACAGCTGTGTGATTGTCACAGACTATGCCTTCCGAATATGAGCTTGATTTATTAAAGCTATCTAAGACTAGAGAAGATAGACTTTCTTGGGAAAACCTGGGTGATTCAGTAAACCTGGAATTGCTTAAAATCATTTGGCAAATGGTTTCAGTTCTACACTAGATCTATTCCAGGTTTGCTGGATCATCCATGTTTACTCATGATTGTCTGTCTCTTCAGTTTTCGAGAGCTTTGATGAATCAGACCCAATGGGCCTGATTTATTAAAGCTCTCCAAGGCTGCAGAGAATACACTTTTGTCGGTGAAGCTGGGTGATCCAGCAGACCTGGGATCAATTTGCTGGATCACCCAGCTTCACTGATAAAAGTGTATCCTCTGCAGCCTTGGAGACCTTTAGGAAATCTGGCTCAATTTGTCAACACAGCCACTTGAAGCTTAAACCAAGGGTACTTTGACCCATGCGAACCTGCACACAGCTGTTATTCAGTCTGAATAAATACTCATGAAAAACATACTATAACAGAAAATATCAATGATAGGCAAATTCAGATGTATCAAATCTGTTTTGACAGAAACAGAAAATCAGATCATTATTGTCTAGGTTTTTTCCACTTACGACTATAGAAAACCTCTCTTTATGTCCTCCTTTTGCTGATTGGGAGGGACTGGGAGCTTCCACCAATCTTCATTGGTAACTTTAGAGCTGTTCAACTATTAGGTCAATTAATTGAGAAGGGGGGCAAGGTTGGATGGTTCACTTTTTCTATGCAAACAAAAATCAATTTTGGATACATGTATAGTATTGATTTATCATGTATAATGCACATGAATATCTGATATTAGGGACAGAGAATAAATACTGGCAATTAACATATTCTATATTACTTTATTAATGGTAGAATTTACTTAACATTTTGAAAGTGATTCTTGCTATAAAATATATTGATAAAAATACAACCACACATTGTATACATTTTTGTAACCTTACTCCTTTACATATTGGTGATATATTTATTGCAACAAATGCTAAAAAACGAGTGGTTGTTAATGTCTTTGTAGAAGATACAGCACCAGTAAAGTACACCAGGTGGCAGCACTGAAAGAGAGCTTTGGAGGAAATGAAGCATCACTGAACTAAAATCCGTCCTGTGAACAATCACAGCTGCCATTCATACATACTTCTGAAAATACTAGTTGCCTATTCCATTCTAAATATTTGGATCATACATTATGACTACATCAGCTTTACAGTTGTTCCATGGCAAGTGATCCATTGGTGTTTCTGACACTAAATTTATGCATGCATATATGGTAATGTTTTTAATTTTTTTTTTCACATTTGGCAATATTTATGTAGCGTATGCTAGGATATGTGATTTTTAAATATCTGTTATTGGTTTATTTTTTATTTTAGTTATTTTTGATACAAGTGCTTTATTTACAAGTATATCAAAACCAAGATGTATTGCCACCTCTCCACCTAATTTAAAGTATATGCCTTCCAAGACTAGTTCCTTTCAGAAGAGACACTATATTTAATTTTTTTAGACCTAATGACCTTCCTAGTAATGTATATTTGATACATTTAAATAATGATGTTTTTAAGGTCTAAAATATTTATTTGCTGACCATTAACCTTTTTATACTTTTTAAGGGGTATTTAAACTCTACCTGTGGACTTCTCAGATTTGGTTCTGTTTTGCCTTGATAAATATAGCAATGCAAGCATTCTGGTAATTATGTTTGATATGTTCAAAACCCTGATGATCCTGCTGGAAATCAGTGTCTTTTGTAGTCTGCAGTGTTATCTCAAACAATGTTATCTTGTTAAAAATGTCAGCTGATAACTTCCTGTATTCTTATTTCTTACATTGTTACCAGCTATCACTGAGGTCCTAAGATCCCCTTTATCTTTTGCCGAACTGGCAGGTAGTTTGTCACTAGAAGGCTCACCAGGTGAAAATAAAGAAAAAAACTTTGAACATAAAAAACTAATGCTGGCAATATTTTATAAAAGTAACAAAGTGCACTTTTACCTACAAATCTATAGATCATGTGCAGCATATACCTTTAATCATTATCCTAGTAAACGTTTTCCCCAAAACGTCAGGCTTTAAATACTGAATACTTAAAGAGACAGGACATCTAAACTTGTTAACATTTTCTTTTTGTAAATTCCTTTACCATGGGGCCATGGGTTACTTAGAATGAAAAAACAAAAAATAGGAATTAGGATTGAAAGTGTAATCAGATTAGACTGAATATATTTGATTATCTTCCACAATTTATTTTGTCCTAATTTGTTGTGCCATTCATCATAGTCATGCTACAATTCATTGGACTTGTTGGACCTGTTTCACTTTTCACACTTTATTTTTTTCCAAAACACCCAAAACATTTGGTAATCAACTTAGTATACCACAGGGTGCTTAAACATTTTATTCTGAGAAGCCAAAAAATAAATGTAATACTGTACTGGGGCCCAAGCAGATAATTACTACCAAGATGAAACGTAATGCCATAAAAAGCTGTGATCTTTGATTGGCTGAAAGCACAGGAAAAATACCACCCTCTAATGTGTCTGTATTATTATTTTATTGGCATAAAACAAACAGCAGTAACTCATACTGAATCTATAAGTTAAAAAACACTACTGTGATTTCATATTCTAGGACACACAATCCAGGCCAAACAGAATGGCATTCTGGTTGGGTTTAATGCCAACAGGTCACATGTTGGACACCCCTGACATAAATTACCACAATTTGATAAAATGTTGACAACTTGACAAAATAATTGTACACAGATGTCAAAAATGTTCATCTTTGATTGTTTCATTATTGCCCAAGTCAAGCACTAAGTAAATTAAAAAAGTACTGGGAAAGATAAAAAGTTAGATTATTCTTGCCTTACCATACCATATGTGCCATACCCTTCTTCTGGAAAGATTCATGTGGAGCAGCCAAAATCTTGCAAAAAGTTCTTGGCATTAATTGAATTTATGTTATGTTAAAGAAGTTCTCAGTAAAATATTGGTTCTGCTACAAAAGTTGTAGCATCCACATCTTTTTTTCAAACACTTCATTATGGATGTATACACAAGGCAGGGGTGATCTGAGATACAATTAGTGGTCTTGGGAAAGTTGAGGCCTCAAATTGACAGCTACCTTCACCTCTGCCATTCTGTTTATTAGGGGCCTAGAGAAGATGAGGCCCTGGGCAATTGCCTAGTTTGCCCTACCCTAACTGTGACCCTGCAGCAAGGCTTTAAAGTTACAACTAAGACTAATACTAAGGCTTAAACTAAGACTTAAGACTTAAAGCATCTACATAAACAAACACTGTGCGAGCACAGGAGGGGCCGCTCATCTTCCCCTCCCAATAGAACAGAACAACATTGTGTGTACATTGCTCATTCATTCATCTGTTACTGAAAATGATCATAGCGGATTGATTCCAATGACAGAAATGTGATGTCTATCAGAGGTCTGTAGGGTGTAAGGCCTTTAGACTTGTATAAATGTCTTCTATTAAAAAAATTAGATAACAAAGTTACTAACAAAGCCATTGCTGTATCCAGAAGCATGTTCTAGTGGCAGACAATGTTAGTAATATATAACAACTTGTCTGCAACTGGTGATTTTCCCTTTGTGAATAGTGCAACAAAGCTTACAACATAAAAGTGTAAAAACATCTAAGAAACAGGTAATTCCCAATGTGCAGAATCACTGCAGGTTTTTTTTAAATTACACTTTTATGTTGAAACAATGTGAAAACCTGGTTAGTTAGCTAATCGGAAAAAGATTTAAATGTGTATATTACTTGCACAAATATTGCTTACTTATCAGGATTTTAGCTGGCCACACACATTTTAATTGGTTTGTACTATGTCCTTTGCTTTCAGCAACCAGTACATGTGTGAGAAAATGCTAATGGTATATACCTTATATATATTGTTTATGTTGGCCATGGTACTCAGAACCTGGCTGACCCAGAAGAACAAGATGTGCCTGCCTAGTTAATGGTGGAGGGCACAAGTAAGGCCAAAGACAGATTGTTCCATTTGATTTCACCATAAGATTAATTCTCGTTGCATGTAATTTTTTTTTTTTTTTTTGCACCTGTGTGGCAGTCTATTATTTTGACTGGCATATACTATCAGTTCCAGGAAATCTTCAATTGTGGCTGGTATTTGGGAAAAAAACGATAATGCGTTTTTATTAGTACCTAATGTAAATTTTTTATTTCTCTGATTTTTTTTTTTAAATTCGTTCATTTTGTTTTCCACTGTTTCCTGTTACTCCACCATACACTAGCTTGGCCACTATACATTTAGGCTTGCAAGAACTATTTGACATCAGGAGCATGTTTTTGCTTTAGAGTATGAAAATAAACCCTTCTGAATATAAACTGACTTACCTACATTTACCTGAGAAAAACAGGAAAAATAATTGAACTCAAGTATAAACCCAGGGTCACAAAATGAAATGTGGTCCTCACTTTTAACATTCAAAACTGTAATCATCTGATCTGAGTAAATACATTCATTGTTTAGTATTTTTAAAATGTTTATTTTAAAGTGGAAAAAATGTCGTCACAAAAAATCACTTCCAAATTTTACAGGTAAAGTATTTTGTATTTTTGAGTTGGTTATGATGTTTAACTTGGAAATTATCTTCTGTCCATTATTGTTGGTCATCAGTAGATGGTGCTGTGTCTTCAAGTAAAGTGTGTAACAAACAAATATTGTCTCAGCAAGTTTTACATTTACAAACTGCAAAAGCAGTGAGGCAGGTGATCACTAATAGCAACATAAACTGAGATTGTGAGAGGTGCAAATATATATATGTAAAAAAATCCAAACACTGTGAAAAACCCAGAAATAACAAATACAACCAACCAACCAACAAAATATGAAAACAAAAATACCAAATATCTCTGGTCAGGTAAATAGCGGGTCAGGATCAGGACCAAGGAGCACAGTGGGGAATCGGCTAAATAACACTTACAATCTCCAAGGACAGGCCTTCCTGAAGGCCACCTGCTGGTTGCTGGTGGCAGTTTATGTGGTAGGTCAGGTATTCAACACTACCAGGAGAAGCAGAATACCATTGCAGAAACCATACCAGCTATCTATGGTGTGACTTGAGTATGATTCTTTGTCTAATGGCATTTTTGTATCCAGATTTTCTATCTCTTGTCCTCTGTGCAATTTTACACCTAGTAGGTCATCTTGACCAGAAGCTGATAAAATTAAATAAACAATGATTACTTTTACTTACAACTAAGTGGTACCTAATTACTGAAGTGATTAGCTCTGCTCACCTCTGACCTGCCAATGTTGATCCTTCATACAAATGGGCATGAAACTTCAGGCCTTGAGCTGCAATTAATGTCAAGCTCTTTACAATGCTTGCAAACAAATTTATCTAGAACCAAAAAACAAGGTCTGCAGGTCTGCATGACTTTCCAACTAAACCAGTACTTGTTGACATTTTGAGTCCTCAAGTGGGATAGATAATAGTACCACTCTGCTGATGGTAAAATGTTGTTTTTAAAGACAAAAGAAATAAGTTTGGCTAGCAGTATCCCTTCCACAGCACCTTCTATGTAGTGACATTAGGAATTAATGAAGGCCCCCTGTTTACTGCTAGGAAGGAGAAGCAAAGTAAACAGAGGTGCTGAGAAAATGGCTTGGATGACATAAGTCCTTTTGCTGGGAAGTGAACTGGAAATGAATAACACCATAGCACCTGCAGCTACAGAGGTCAGTAGGAATATGTTTAAAGTTTATTTACTGCTTGCCAACAGAATGGAAATACTTAAATGTTTATATCCTGAACACAGGTTCTCTTTAAAACTCTTAAAACTCTCTTTAAAGCTCTGTAAAAAACCTGAATTAGTTAATATATCGGCATCAGCATCGGCAAGTGAACCTATTAGGATGTAAATATGAAAGCTGCTATTGCTAACTTGTCAAAATTCCAGTTTGCTGTTAATTTTTTATAGTATTTTACTGACTCAGAAAATTGGCCTACAACCTGCACCTTTAAAGCAAAACTCTAAGCAAATAGCTACATATACAATTGAAACTCATTTACAGTTGTTTACAGTTGTTTACAGTTCTAACTGTCAAAGGATTTGCAATTTTGTACAGCAAATGATTTACACATTTGTCATACTGCATGAACTTTAAGTACACCTTTGGATTTACAGTTACTCCAATAGCAGAAGAGAACAACTCAACTACTTTTCTAAAATACTGCAAACAGAAAAAAAGTCTCCAGATCTATAGATGGTGCAAGCAAATATTAAAATGTAAAACTCAGGTCTACTCTCATGGGATCATCTGGTCCTGAACTAAAGTGAAATTGAAAAGAATATGTTTTCTTATATTCATCATGTAGAAAATGTAATTGTAGATTGGCAGTACTCTAAAAACTTTAGCTTTGAACTCTTCCAGAAAAATAATGCCCCTAAGCACCCATTTACTCTAACCTAGTAGCTGTATTGCTGCAGTGTAAGATCATCAGTGTAGGATACATTACTGCTGTCTCTGAGTGCTAGGGCCATGGGATATTGAGTGATAGTTGGTAAAGTCCCTGCTGTGGTGTTAATTGTTTTCTTACTAGAGAGAAATATGAACCTCAATGCAAACTCCAATAATTGAACCTGAATTACTAAAGCAAACTTGGAATGGATCTGGTCTAGTATTTAAAACTTTTGCCAAACATTAGCAAATCTGTTTACTGAATTACCCAGGTTCTCCCATAATAATTTATCTTATCCATTCTTGGAGAGCTTTAATAAATCAGGCCCATGTTGTTGATCTCTGCATTTTGGCTCCACATCCAACCCAGTATCGAGACATCATTATTTATTCCCATCTGACCAGTGGCTATCTTTTAAGTGAGCTGACTGCTGGTGAGAGCTCTCTGTCTTGTATTAATCATCTAGAACAATATGTTTAGGACACTGGACAGAAATGGTGTGTTGCTGCATTCCTTATGGTGATGTTACAATTAAGGGGCAGTGGAGATGAGCTTCAAAGATAAGCAAATCTACTACCTCATAATTTGGTTTGAGGTAACCTAGCAGAAGGGTTATGGCTATGTGTAATATGCATTTGTTATGATGATTGTATTTAAACCACTTTCAGTTATCCCTATTATACATAGTAATAACATGTATCTTAACCCTAACAATAAACTTTTTTTCTTTGCTCCACTTTTGGCTTGCTAAATATATACCACTGTTATATCTGTTTGACAAGTACAAAATTACCTAATTATTTTGTCATAAAACGTGTGACCTGAGTAGGGGGTTGTGTTCTTTAGTACATCAGACATAAAGTAGGCAGGATAGACACCAGTTAGGAAATCACAGATGTGTTGTCATGTCAAAAATGATGGTAGGAAAATATTCTAAGTTATTTCTTCATACAAACAAAATGTTTAAGGAGATAAAATACAGGAATATGTCTGTGTATTCCAGAGATGTACAAAATGTTTTTTTTTTCAGTTTGCTTTGACATACACCTACTGTTCATATTCTTAGAACGCCTTGATGAGGGTAGCGACTGTCATACTGTGAGACTTTATTTCAATTAATAATACAATAATAGTTATTTATGGGCTTTGGGAAAGATTTCCTTTCTATGTTGTTTTGTATACCAAAAGATGACGTATTGTATTCCAGTAACCTGGGCTTGCCTTAGGCATTGCTTTCTTTTGGGAAACATGCAAGATAGTTTAGTATATTTATTTGACCCTTTCCCTTTTTGACCTGTCATGTTTGAAACAGAAACATCATTTGGCCAAAAAAAAATTGGTGTCTTTCCTGTTTTAGGCTTGTGTTTTTCTAAATCTATCATTTGGTTGTTCCTTATTTTTTAGTTAACATTTAAACACAGAAGAGGAAGCTCTATAATATTTCTGAAATTACATAAACTACCTTTTATCTCAAAATTCTATTCATCTGTTACGGTAGGCCACCAATGTGATAAAAAAGCATACCTGCACACAGGACAATATTACTGCTGATTTCACAGCTTTCTTCTTCTATAGGACCCAAAAAGGTCTATATTTATTATACATCTACTTATGATAAATCTTTTATCTACTTATAATAAATGTTAGACAAAAATCATCATGCCATCCACCGGGTGTCAATCAAATATGGTGAAGATCCTCATGGCTGTAGTGGCAGAAGATTGCATGGAACCCCACTACTTCTGGTAAACATTTTCAGATGATTGATCTTATTTTCACCTTTATATACATCAGTATTTCTCAACCTTTTTAACATTGGGGGACCCCTTGAAATAACTTTTGGTTCTTATATAACAGCTGCTATATCTGCTAAACTCATAGTTCACAGTGCATTAGCGGGGTGGGAAGAATGTCACCTTACAGATAGATAGCCAAAAAGTTCATTGGTGTTGTTGACCGAAGCTGAACTACTAGCTAATGAGCTTGATCACCATGTGTGTAACGCCAAATGTTTTTTTTTTGTTTGTATAGCATAAAAATGGGGTTGAAATATCTGTCAGATTATTTATTGTTGTGTTTGCCTTGCTAGGAAGATTCACTTGCTGTCCTAAAGATATAAGAGGTAATTGATAAATTCCCTCAAAAGTGAACAAAATTATATACCATAGAGGTGCCATATTAACAGGTGCCCCAATTAAGGATTTACCCTCAACTCTTGTTCTGATGAAAACTCAAAATGTTTGGATTTGATCTTGCCTATATTAGTGACATTAGCCACTAGGACAAAAAAAACACAAAATTTTCTTAGTGAGGACCTAGACACCCTATCAGATGATTCCCACTTAGGAGGAACGGTCAGGCTTGTCTTGGACAAAAATTTGCTATGGTAACAGCAGTCCCCCGATATCGTTCATCAGGCAACCACAGCAGATTGATAAATGACCAAAGGGGAATGACTGGTCACTGGAGGGCATAATGGGGTGCTGCTTGCTGTCTCTCTTTCCTTTCTATAGAACAGAATGGGTGCTTTGTGTACAGTGCTAGTTCTATCTGATGTCTGTATGGGGCTTAACCCTTCCATACTTTATCGATAACTAAAACAAAATTTCCTGTATATATATATTTAAAGGACCAATTATTTGGGATGGAAGAGTAAAAAGTGTGGACCTTCGACTTTACATTTGCTTTTTACAGTGTCTTAGGTGTCCGTTGGACATTTGAATAGGCAATACATTATTTTTTTTTTTATCAGAACAAACAGAAACGTTTAAGACATTGTTAACCAATTACATTTCCTTTGCAATGTTAAAGCAGAACTCCAGCCTAAAACAATTATAGAAAAATAGAAGATAAAAAGCAGCAGTTGGTTCATTGAGTACCCCTCTAAAGTTATAGCAGAAAAGGGGGGATATTTACAAATCTATGAATAATAACAACTTAACATTGTGTGATGTACTACCAAAAAAATATCTGAAATCCCCATTTCTTAATAATGCAAGTATATTTTATCAAAAGAACTCACCAAAACAAATAGGTCCATTTCTCATATTTAGGCTGGGTCTGCAAACATCAGAAATGTTTTTATATCACATTCTTATAATTTATGATACAATATTCTGGAGATTTCCTGACCTGATATTATTCAAGTGTGGTTCCCCAGAAAAAAAGTGTGACCTTCTTAGTCATTACAATCAGCACAAGGTCCATTAACTTACACCAACCCAAAATACAATCTACCTGGGTAATGCAATCTCATTCTAATTGTTTGCAACACACCCCTGGTGTGTTACCTAAACAGAGGGAGAGGGAGTGGAGAAGAGAGAGAAAAAAAAGTAGGAGAAGAGGAAGATATGAAAGAATGGGCTGTCTCCCTTTGCTTACCTCTTCTTAAACCTGGGCAGAGTCAAGAAGGCAGTGACATCAGAAGGCTGGGAGAATAAGGTGGGAGAGCTGGACTTCCAGTGCCAGGATCTATAATATAGGCTGTGCCTGCTGGGAGCAATACACAGCTTCACCATGCAGAGATCCCCGTTAGAGAAAGCCAACATCTTCTCCAAGCTCTTCTTCAGGTAAGTGACTTGCAATGTGTGTACCTGGGACTGCTGCATTCCCATACAGTGTGCAGGTACCTAAGCCCAATAGAAGCAAACCTCAGCCTGCTGTCAGCTGCATAAACTTTATTCTCTGGCTTATGAGCAGGGGACAAAAGGTATTTGGCAGGCGACAGAATGCCATTTCTTCCTGTATGCTGCACCTGTAACCTGACAAATAATCCACCTGTAATAGAACATTTGTATTAATCCTGATTCTGAAGGCACAACTCAGGACAGATCTTTGATGAAATAATTTGTTGGATAAATCTCTATGATCTGTGTCTTAGTGTACAGGACATAGATGTGCTTTTGTTCAGCTGACAATACAGGCATGCTGCAATCTTGTAACCTATCAAGCCAATCCTGTAACAGTCTTCTTGTTCTACAAAAGAGACACATAGTGATATTAATACAGATGAAAGGATAATCTGGTTACTGATCAGAAGGTGATCAGGGTCAGCTGCTGGTGTAGAGCAATCACTGAGGTTTGGGTTAACTTTCACCATGCCATAGGGTAGCTGCTGCATTGTGTCATAACAAAGTGACACTTTTTGCTTTCACCATCCTGGAAGTTGATTATCATAACACACCTGTATTTAACACTATTGCTTCCCCTGCTTGAAGTCTGATCTCAATCATATTTATGCTCTACTTGTTGTTGGTACTAATTAAAATAAGAAGTCATATGGCTGTTTTAGATCTTAGTAGGAGGAATTAATTATTTCCTGCTTTTTATTTAACATTCCTCTGCACTTCAACACCTGCATAGAACCTGTCAGTTTAGCACTCAAAAGAGTTTTAACAGGTTTATGTATTTGAGTACCACTCCATCTTTGAATAGGAGAGAATTGATTAATTCACTAAAACAGTAATCTTTTCACTTAGCGCAAGGAAAATGTAATAACTCCAGTTATCCTTGTTTTCCTTACTGTTAACTGCATACTAGTATGTGCCCATGGTGGTCTCGTGTAATACAAAATGCCTTTTTTTTAGTTCCATAAGGCAAATGCTATCACAGTCATCAATGATTAAATAGCATTTTCCCTTTTGAATGGTTTTAGGAATTATTTTTAAGTTGGGGCTGTGTTAATTTAAATGTCACAGTGAGAATGTTGGATTCAATTGCTTTGTTAGAAGCAGATATTTTATCCCATAGCAAGCAAAAAAAAAAAAATATATATATGAATTATGGTTCAGTTGCATGAGCAACAGGTTCTCTTTACTTTTTACATTTACTCTTACTTCATCTGGTTCCTCTTTTTGTTGCCTCTTCTTGTCATTGTAGTATCTCCACTGCACAAACAAGCTAGCCGCTGAACTATAAATAACTTTATATTTATTACCTGTCCATGTGCAGATATTACTTCACAACAGAATGCAGAATGACTAAACTAGATAAAATATTCAGTCAGAAGATCTTAGTCTACATACACACATGCAATAATTGCTGTTGGAAAGGATCTTTCACAATCCCCGTACCCTATTGTCCCCTTCACTTGCATTAGAATCCTTCGTCGTCCATTGTCTGTGGATTCGCCAGGATGGTCATTCAGACGATGGACAACTAGCTTTGTACACACGCCAGATTCTCCTCTGATATCAGCCCTGAGCCGATTATCAGGACGAGAACCATTGCACGTGTGTATGTAGCCTTACACTTAGTAAAACAATAGATATCAGTGGTAAATTTTTCACAGTGTACCAGTTTTCTTGTGTGTGTGTGTGTATCTATATATATAGTATAGAGCGAGTGAGTAAGAATGCCCATATATAAAGGAAGAGAGATGGTGAGACATCCTTCACCTTTAAACCCCCACATTATGTCTGATTTATTAAAGCTCTCCAAGGCTGGAGAGAATACACTTTCATCAGTGAAGCTCGGTGATCTAGCAAACCTGGAATAGATGTGGTCCAAGATTCAAAACATTTGTTAACAAACAGCAAATGATTTTAGGAAATCTATTTCAGGTTTGCTGGATCACCCAGCTTCGCTGATGAAAGATTTCCTAAAATCATTTGCTGTTTGTTAACAAATGTTTTCAATCTTGGACCAAATCTATTCCAGGTTTGATAGATCACCAAGCTTCACTGATGAAAGTGTATCCTCTCCAGCCTTTCTGAGAAATGGTTAACACATAAAAAGTCATCAGACAATGGTCAAAAGAACTCGTCAGCCCATAGCCAAGAAATCCCTACACAGCCCAATCCATCCCTGTAGACAAGTGATGTCTGAATTTGCCTGAAATTGTATTGTATATGGCCACTTATAGTATTTTTATTGTAATAAATGCTAAGATCATAAGGTTGACCTTGTAACCTTTACTATAGACTCTATAGCATGGTTAGGCAACCCTGGAGAGGTAGAGATCCAGTGGAACAACATGAAAGAGACTTAAGATAACCAGGGTGCAGCACACCTTTTTTTTTAAAGAAGATAACCTATCAAGTCCCCTATTAAAAAGTAACAGAGGCAGACTATATACATCCTAACTAGAGACCACCTCAAGCCACGCAGACCTACTTTATTCTTGTTGTACAAAGCCTTACACAGCACTGAAATACTCCCTTTCCATTATCTATTTCATTTACAGCTTTTTCGGGTTATCTAGAAGGCAGTTGCCTGTGCAACACATCCCACAAAGTAGCCAAAAACATGGTCGCGACTTTCTTCTTTCTCCCATAAAGTCTTACCTGGAAAAGAAGGCAGCTTGTCTTTGCTGGGCTGGTATTTACCAGGAAACATGATGCTGCTGTCAGATAAGAATGTATCTTTGACTTAACCTGTTGCGAAAAGTTTACAAAGTATCCTTGAAAAATTACTAGTGGTTTAAAATGTAAAAATAAATCTCTCTAGCATATAAACCTACTAGAGCAATAATACAGCATGTGTTATAGGAATTATGTAATATTGAACAACCAAAAATTGAACATCATTTTACTATATGGATTGTCACCCAATCCTGGTCATATTGCATGATTGTTATCGCTATTGGTCCCCTAGATAACTCTATTAGTTCCAGTTCTGGTAGAAACTATTGACTAACAGTTAATAAAGTCGATGCCAGGGGTCTGTTTCATGATATCTGGGCTCCGGTGATATAACTATGCTTGTTTCTGCTTCACTCATTTATGAAAAGGATCATCTATGGTCCTGGGTTTGATTATTAGGACACTATGTACATCAAGTTTGCATATATCTTCCATGAGTGCACAGGTCCCCTAGGTGCACACAGTCCAAAGACATGTTAGAAGATTTATGGGTCTCAGTGACAAACTTACTAGACATGCTAGGAATATTAGACTGTACATTCATTAAACAAAGCACAAAAATATATTGGTAAAAAGCAAACAAGGTATGTTACCATATTGTATTATAATTTTATATACACATAAAAAAAATTTTTTTTGTTAAATTCCTTTATTCAATTTTGCCAAAATTTGGTATATATGTCAAAATAGTTGTATACCATCATGGAGTTTCTTTTTTCAGTTTATTCCACTTAGGCAACTTTCAATGACTTTCTGGAAGGTTAACTGGCTTGTTTTCAAGTTTGTTCAAATTTGAAGTATAGGGAACTAATTTGTGCTCACTTCAGCAAGTGAAATTGGATGGTTGTATTTATTACATTTTACTGCACATCTAACTAAACCAGGCAGAATAAGTACTTCATATGAATCAATATGGCATGTGTCGGCATTACTAAATATAATTTTTTTAAGCATGTCCGTGTGAATGACAATGTGAAATGAGTTAAAAGTCAGAATTTCCCCCTCTTTTCTAATACTTTTGTTACACCGTTATAAATTCTAGGAACAGAATCCTGTTTAAAAATAAGAAACTGAAATAGTTAACTGACCAACTTTTACAATATTATGACACTTGCACCAAAGTGTGCTGCACCCACAATGAAATATGCATTGATATTTGGAGAGCAGGAAATAAGCTTCTAATTGCTAAGTAAACAAAGCAGGATGATACTGAGAGGTGAACTGATCACATCTAGCAAAATGTTTTTTTTCTCAATTGTAAAGAATATACATTACAGCACTACTGTACACAACTGTGTAACATTGTGTTTTTTACATTGATTATGTAACATTGGAACCAGTAGGATACCTATGTGGATGTTTTGGTTACTGCTTATAAATAGACACTCTAATGTATCTAGTGCACATACACATATTCAAAAACTATACACAACATGTTGTCAAAAAGACACATAAATAGTGTCTTTTTGTAGTAGGAGTAATATAGTTGGTGCCCAAAACTTAGATAACAGACTTTAAGGGAACACAGAATTCTGACATGTATCAATAAACACAGGAAAGGAATGTCAGAGTATCTCTCTGCAAACTGATTTGAAATATAGAACAGGTTGTTTTTAAGATGCAAAAATGTAATTTGTCTTGGTCCTGCATAATCATTAGAATTCTTGATGATGGACACCTAGACTTTGTTCACACATGTTCAACCACCTGTGTAGGCAGGTGTAACTGTATACCATAGTTTCAGTAGGACCAGGACAAGGAAACTGGATCAATGTGCATAAAATCCCATCTTCTTGGCATTTAAGTAACATTTGTAAATGCTTGAAAAATACAAGTATTCTGCACACACAAAACTGCTTGTCAAATGCACATTCAGTTTCTATGACTTGTAGAAAGAGCACTAGTGTGAACATGACTTCGTGAAGGAAAATAGTTGAAAAATGTCAGGCTCAGGTCCATGGTGGAAACAGGCATGTCTGCATGGCTGCCAGAGCCTGGCTCCTTGCCCGACCTTCATGAGCCTGCTGTTCTGCGCTAGTTTTTAAAGAACCAGTATTTGCACATTTTAATGCAGGCAACAGCAGGCAGTACTGAACTGCTCACTACTGCCCCCTTTCTTTCTTTATGGGCTATATGGTGTAATCACACCACAACCTCACTGCCAGTCCAAACATAGCCTACATGTGATAGCCAATATACTGTAACATTTTTTATTTTAGTAGTGGAAAGAAGGTTTTGGGTTAGTAACAAGCTTAGAGCACTATGCCCTGATTCATATGTTAATAACTAAAGGCTTGAATGGTTTGTGATTGGGCCACGGTGTCCATATTCATGATTTCACAATTATTTGTAGCAGAGAAGTTTACAGTCATTGTTCTAAACAATGTACATGAACCAGCTCTGTAATGTAATGCACCTGAGTTTTGTTGTACATAGATATGGCTTACTTTCTTCAAAAAGAAAGAGATGTTAATACAGCATGACAAATGTCAGCTTGTTGTATAGTGATCAGAGCAGCACATGTAAAAGGTCTACATACCGGTAGGTCACCATCTAAAGAAGACACATTTTATGGAACCCTGTAGACTATGTTTTATCTCTTCTCAAATGTCATTATATGATTAAAGCTTCAGAAAGTTACATTCCTGCACATGTGGAATATTATTTACTACAAATATCTGTGATCATAGGGGTGCAGAAAAACCTGGGCATTGTGTGGTCCAAGATTACCCAAAATAGAAAACTCACAAGTCCAAATATGGGTAAAAAGTACCAGCCTAAGCCTAGGTTTAAACCATTGGTTACTGATATTACATAGTTAGTACACTGTAAATTGGGAACTAAAATTCTTGGTAAGAAACCCTTTAGAGCTGGCAGGATCAATAGCATAGCAAAAATAAATGAACATACTGTTTAGAACATTTTGTCAAGTTTTATTGTATTGGTGACTGTTAGATAATGTTCCCTCATTTCATGTCCACAGACAGCAATGAAAACCTGACAAAGATTTTTACAGTAGGAAATGTGTAAATGTCGCTGTGCTAATATAAAGTTCATATGGTAAAATTTTTTAATGTTTATTACCAAAAATCAAAAGTCAGTTTTATTTGAAGTTTTTGCGTTTTAACCAATGGTTTGTATATATATATGTGTATATTATTCTCTTTTATTTTATAAAGCACCAACATAATAATATGCAGTGTTGTACAAAAAATATGGGCTGCAGATGAGAAACCTGCATACATAACAAGTACAGACTATGACACAAAAGGAAATGAGGGCCCAGCCCATTGGAATTTTTATTGTAAGAGGTACAGAAGCATATTAAAACTTCTGACACATGCAGAGTCTCTGCTGATGCCTTTACTTATACAGATTTAGGCTTTAGCTATTGAGCTCCGTAATGAACAAGCTTTGAAGAGTCTGTGAATACAGCGATCTTTAATAATTGTTTTGTACTACTGGTCTGGTTTTTTCTTGATTATTCAATATGAGAAAAATGACTATAGTTAGCTTTATACAGTGAGATTTCTCACCAACTTCATGAAGGATATCTGCCCATAGCTATAGTAATTGCTGATCCAAATTAGACAGTTTTCCTCTTTGTTTATACAATTATTCCAGTTCCCATGTAGCAAACCAATATAATTTCTATTGAGAAACCACATTGGCCCTTTCTATTAGATGATTTATTTTTTAAATATTATCTATATTGTATATGAAAATCACAAATGACATTGTGATTTGTTGCATCACTTTAAAAAGAGTAATCATTTATCATTCTGTTGAAGAATTAGACTGTAGAAATACTTTTACTGAAAAGAATTATTGCATAAAGTAACTATCATTAAAAAAAAAAAAGGAGTCCGCCTGCTCACAATTATGTACCATTAAAGTTTAGTTCTGCTACGATATCCATATAGGAAGAGAAAAAAACAACCAGTAAGACCATTTTGTCAATGAAATCTGCTTCAAATCCTTCTATAATAAAGTAGATATTGATACTGCTTTATTTTAACACATACTATAGCTATGCTTTGCAAATTTGTGATCAGGCAGGTCTTATTTTAAGACAGGACAGACAATGATGTCCCTTCTGCAATTAAACATACTTATCTGCCTGTTCGCTATCTATTAAAAATCATACATAATATGCTGGTACGCAGGGTATGAAATAGGTGTTACATCATTCTGGTCTGGCCAATCAGGATGCCCCCTCTTTATTGCAGAGGGGACATTGCCTGCTCATAATTGTTTAATTTTTAGCTATAGTTTCATTTTCACTACACCATACAAAACTTGGGTGAAGTCTTAAATATAAGAATTCACTGCCTCTGGTCCTGGTCCTGCTCAATTAATGTATGTCTCTATATTTTCAAGCTTACTTTTTCTTGTTTTACCTTGTCGCTGGTGTTTCCCATCAGTGGAATTCACTTTGAGTTAATTTTTTTTACCTATTTGGAACTTTTTTGTGTACATATGTATATATAGTACATAAGTAATATTTAAAGCATTGGCTTATTCTAGTAAAACAACCACACAACCTGTCAACAATGAAGCACTAGTTGTGATTGCTTAGCTTCTACTGGGTGTTCGTGTTTCAGAAAAAGCATTCATACAGAAATGTGCTTTACATTAGAGCAGCCAGTTGGCAGGAATCTATATTTATTTATATCAGCTGATCTTTTCTTTTAGCAAAGGAGTCTCTACAATGTTTGTATTGTCTTGGAGATTTTGCCAGCAGAATTGCACTGCATTAGTGTTTGTGGATCTGGAGGTGTTACAGAGCCCAGTGGCATAAGTGCGCAAAACTGTGATAGTTCAAAATCGAAGCATTTGGCAATGCAATGCATATTGGCGTTAACAGGAATTCTACAAACTTCAAATTAAGGGGAGAAGGAATTAGGTAAGTTTGAGGGTTAAGACAAATTGGGATGTGTGTAATATGAGCACAAAAACATTTGATTTTATTGACCAATGGCCAAAAAAAGATTTTAATCCACTTTCTGCGCACCACATTCCTTTAAAAAGCACATATTACCTATCAAAAAGTAGCAGTGACATCTTCACATACGCACAGAGAAGCACATAATGCCACCACTGGGTGTACAAAAAGTAATATACCAAAATGAGGTTTTATTTTAAAATATCAGAATGTTGATTGGGGGGGAGGGGGTGGGTTGTAGGGAAGGCAAAATGTTCACATATTCAAACATCAATTAATAATTAACTTTACAGTGCAATAGTTAAGGATTTACTTCAGAGGTAAGGTTACATTTAAGGGTTTAGGAAGAGTGAGGAGGGTTAACTTAAGTGTCTGCTTAACATGCTGAGAAAAGTCAGGGCCTAAGAAAATGCTGTTGTATTTTGATTTGCTTTCTTTGCTAAAGTTCCATACTACAAACTAACAAACTTGGTTCATCTCAATCATTTTTTAATGATATTTGGGCCTATTTTTCTGTTATTGTGGTGAGCTTGTTAGATTTGCTTCTATTTTAAAGAAGAATTTGGATTAAAAAATTGCAAGGTGGCAGGGTTTGTTTTATTGTAGAACGGACAGGTGATGTTCCTACTGCAATAAAACATATTACCTTGGCTGGTTAATGATGGGGCTGGCCTGGCCAATCAAGATGTCTGAAAATCAAAAACCCACAGAAAGAGCAAAAAAATGTTGGGGCCACCACCAAAGAAAGGATAGGTGAGTGAAAATAAAAATTGTGATCAAGCTGGTATATTTATTTTAATAGATTTTTATTAAAAACATTTGCATAAACAACAAGAAAAAAAAAAATAAAAACAAACCAGAGTAGCAGATATACATAAAGAATAAGCTTAAAAAACATAACAAAAATACAGAGTATAAAAATTAAAGCAACTATACAAGAACATAATATAAGCAAGGAAATTAGACTCTGTAACAAGGCATTGACCTGCAAAGCAAATTAGGTTTTCAAGGGTTATCAGAGGGGGAGGGCAGGGAGTGGGGGGGAGTAGGGGAGGGGATGTAAGGTGTCGACTTCAAGTAGGAATCAGAGACGAAGAATTGTAAGTGATCCAAGGATCCCAGGTAAGCTCAAACACATGCAAGCTGGTATATTTATTTTATTTCAGTAATGGTATCACCTGTCCCTTTTACTCTAAAGGACCTGTCTATTAGAACATTTAGTTCTGCTGTAATCTGATGTATGTACCGGGGTCCCCCAATGTTGTTCATCTCTCTGTCCTGCCAGATCAATAAAAGACTGTTCGGGAAAGACCACTGTACATTTCAATGGAGGAAAGCATAGTGCAGTGCCACTCGTCCTCCCCCTCACCTTACCATAGAATAGAACAGGTGCTCACTGCAAACATTCATTAATCTGTCACTTGAAACGATCACAAAAGATAATTTCCAGTGACAATTATTATTATAATTATCCCACACATGTTCACACCTAAGGCACTGCTGTCTCTGACTACTAGTATCTGGATATTTGTAGTCAAATTTTAGATGTCAGCAGCACAAGGCATGATTAGTTAGTAGTAAGAGATTAGTTGGTGAAACAATACTAGTGACTAGTCCTAATTCTTGTGCTTCCTTTTCTTGAGAACAGCACCATCAATTTAGAGTAAACCAGAGCCATAAGGCAAACTAGCTTGTTCTTGCTTTGGTAATGTGCTGGCCAGTGGTCCCCAACATGGTCCAAAGCTACAGGTATAAATGACACCTAAATGTGCACCTCTTTATCTAAGGAGAAGAAGAGGAAGAAGAATCCATAAAATTCTAAAGCCATCAAAATATATGAAAAAACAATAATGATCAAGTTATTCTAGAGTTATTCTATTGTAAAGATTTCTTAGTAGATGTCAATAATGTTGAAATCTACTAAGATTCAAAAAAGAACCAAACATAAACTAATAAAACAAATTTTGTCCTTATTTTTTTTATACCTATATTAATTCAAATGATATTTCTCAGTGAGTACAAGCTGCTTTATAGATCATCTTACTGGGAACATTGATTAAATAATAAATACTTCTCTACAATAAGTAAAACATGTGTGAGCACCCACTGAGCAACAAGCTGAGCCCTAGAAAACAAGGTGACAGAGCAGCAATGAGGGACTTTCATCTATTTAGCTTTTTATTAATAAATTAGCACTTTGTGTGAAGACTACATGGATAATATAAACATTACAAATCAACAGATCACAGTAAATAAACACAAATTCAATGGGTAGTATGGAAAGAAAACCATTGCCGTATTTATTTACCTATCTGATCTTCTATTTAAAAGCTTTGGTGTAAACACCAAAGACAATCGGACAGATGTCATTTTGTGGATACCATAAACAGCTATACATTTAAAAACATAACAAATCAATGACTGAAGTACCTAGGTTTGATTTTTTTTCATGAACACTTAGTTGAAGTTCCATCTATTGTATTTTGTAATCTGATTAATTTTATCCACAAAAGCATTTTTTAGTAATATTTATTTACTATGTATTGTATATGGTATAAGGTATAAAATAGGGATCACTGCTCTCTTAACATTAATTAACATTTGAGACCACACATTTGGGATCTGCCGTTGCTGACTTACATTTACATGATCCAGAGCTGTCTACTCTTCCTGGATTCACTATTGCAAGAGAGGACCTCATTTACTTCCTGTAGCTGCATGGTATTTCATCTAAGTGACTATCTAGGTTGTCAAACCAGGATGATTGCCCTGGAACATGCATCTTTAAACCACCTGCAGTGTCAACTCCCCACAAGGGTCAGAGCCCCCCCCCCCAAAAAAAAAAACTTGTGGATTGCCTTTTTCCTTTCCTAAAGTTAGAAACAACTCACAAAACGTCATCCCCCACAGGTCATTTTAGGGTTATAGAGACTAATAATTTACTGCTTTAAAGGATTATGGCCTCTCAACATAAATTGATATTCTATGTTTCTAAACATAGTAATAAACAAGGAAAGATGTTGACTAAAACTCTCCTTCATACTTGCATTTATATATTCTATACATAGACCTTCACAAAGATGGAACTTGAGCCCATACATCAGCTGAAATAGCACACTGTCCCAAGGATTTTTATACAGATTTTTCAACATACAATCCCATAACATTCTCACTTATAACCCAAACCCCATGACTTTTTCATAACTGACATCCTATATAAAAGCCATACAGTCCTTGCAACAAATCACGAGACCCTATCAAATACCACATTAGATAAGAGGAGTCCCTGTTTGCACTCTGCTCTATAAAACCAAATAAAGTCAGGGCTCCAGCTAATGAAAATCTTTCAGACTACTTTCCACTATACAATGGCACTCATCAGGGCTGCTATTTACTCTTTTTAAACTTATATTATCATTAGAACCTCTACGCAGCTATATTAGAAATATCCCAGTATTCTTCAATGTACTCTGTACAAAGTAGCCACCTATTCGGTGACCTCATCTTCTTTATGACCCAATCTAATACCCTAATCTTCCTAACTTTCTGACTCTATCAAACTTCAATGTAAATATCCAAGTCCCATGCCATTTATATTTCAATTCCCAAGACCAGAACGGAAATGATACAACAAAATTTACCAATTAAATGATTGCCTTCCTCATTTCAATACTTAGGTTGAAGTTATTCAAACTATACCAAAATGTTTGAAGCCAGTTTCCTCCTGTTCTTATTAAATTTTATTAATAATTAGACAGAGTTATACCTTTATCATTTACCCTTTGATTGAGTTTGCTCCTGGTGGAGAGGGATTTAGATGCAACCTTCACCAAGGAACCAAGCAAATATATATTCTGTTTTGCACACAGAGCTTCAATAGCAACACAAACACAAAAATAGGCTACAAACTTTCATCTTAGTGTTAATTAGTTCTTCAGAAATTACAAAAAATGCTCCATACCATGACCTCAGCATGTTTGCATAGCAATTAAAGAACAGGAATGCTCCTATCCATTATCTGGGTATGTACAGTCCTATTCTCCGACTCTTCTTTGCAACAGTCTGCAAACTAATTAGAAAACTAACAAGTACAGATTTGGGTGTTGACCCCACTAAGTACCTACTACATTCTCATGACAACCCAAAAAAATGCTATCATGCTATCAAATGCTAGAGAAAACTATTTGTTCAATGTTTTAGGTGGATATTTGTCCATCATTGGAAAGCCATACATGGAACACTGCACTAAAAGTCCCCAATAAAGCATGGTGCACAGTAATTGTCTTTGTCTCTTATTATTAACTGAAGTTATTAAAGAATGGGAAGCTACATTCTTGATACTGAATGAACATACACGCTTAAATTGAAATCTCTATCAATATTTTGTTTCTTTTGGTAACTCTTTATTAACCAAGACAAACTCTGTTTCTTTTTGCATATCAAAGCACAGCTTGCTCCAGAAGTTAATGAATGTCTAGGCTCCATAATTTTTTATTCTTGCTTTGATTGTGATAATAATACTAAGCTGCCTAATATGTTGAGACAAACATCTGTCCTAATTGCATTTATTAAAATAATGTACCTGTTCCTGACTTACAAAATAATTCAACTTAAGAACAAACCCACAGTCCCTATCAAACCCACAGTCCCTATCTTGTATGTAACCTGGGGACTACCTGTATATTATTGGCTACACTTTTTCATTGTTAGTAGGAAAAAACATCTTAAATAAAGATATTTAAATATGTTACCAATATTCTAAGCCAGGTTAGGGCTAATAAAACAAGTAGGTGTTGTCATTTAGTCTATGTATGGGGTTACAGCGATAAAAAAAAAGTTACACTCAGACTTCCTTAGTATTGTGAGCTGCACAGTAGTAGCTGTAGTTTAAAGCAAGATATACCCAGATCTGTGGTATGAAGCACGTTAACATGTTACAAAATACTTTTATTCGCAAATTTGCATTTTCAGTACTGATCTGCTTTGTTAGAGATTTATAAACGTAAACTTGCACTAATAGCCCTAACAGGAATATTGTCAGGGTTTCACTACAGTTTTGCTTTTGCTGATCTCCTTTTCAGAAAAGCATTTCCCTGCTTCCCTTAGCTTTGCAACCATCTGAATCTCCGCCTAAAGTATAAATTGTAGGGGTCTAAAATCATACTTCAAATCTCTAGGGATCTCTAGTCAGATGGAACAGTGCCTTGAGATTTAATTGTAGATATCAAGCTAAGAAACAAAAGATACGGGAGTACCTTGGCACCCTATTTTTGCACAAGGAATTCCAGATGAACAGAACATTATCCAGGGTATTGCTTAGGGACAATGAACTTTCCTAGATATTCCTTATAACATACCAGATCTTTGTTTTAGCTGTCTGTAAGAGTGGCAATTTGACCACCATTAAAAAGAGGAGCATTGATCCCCCTCACCACCTGTGTGGGAGCATTGTCCCACTGAATCCCAATCATTTGGCTTTAACAGGTGTTCCCTGGGATCTAAATATTGTTTTAATGGTTACTTTAGGGTAAAAACATTGAGAAGGGCTTATATAGAGGTCCACTGTGTCACTCTTCTTAGGATAGATTTTTTCCATCCTTCAAATCAAAGCATGTTTCATGTTGCATTGTCAGAAAGGTACAGTAATGAATTCCTAATTTCCTAGCAATAAGCCTGGTACACTAATCTTTGTATGACAAACTGCAAATATAATAAGAACAAACAACAGTATCTGGCAGACCCTGCTTAGAGGTCATTGTGTTTATGAATGGGATTTACTTGCACAGATTACTTGGTATAACTTCATATGAGATGTTAATAGATGATTAAAAGCAATTGTCTGATTGTCATCAAGTGGTTGAAACTTGATGCTAACATTTTTATTGACTAATCCAAGTATACATCATTGAAAAAAAACTTCCGTTTTAATTGTGAAGTATTTCAACTGGGTCTATCAAAATTATAACATTTATTTTTACCCACTAATAAACTGCAACGATAATATTAACACGCTTTTTTGGGTTTTTTATTACCCTATATTTAGAAAGCACCATCATATTATGCATTACTTTAGAATAAACAGGGACTGCAGATGACAAACCTCTATAATAGGAAAGTATAAACCATGATACAGGAGAAGGAAAGAACACTGCCCAAAAGATTTTAGAAAGCCTTTACACATAGGAAATCCAAACTCAGATAATATTTTGTAGTATATATTATTTAAAAAAAAACATGTCCAAGTGGATACAAAAACAACCTATTTCCAACAGATTTAGATCATTTTATTGTTGCAACACATATAGGTAAATTTGGATTTTACTAATCTGGTTCTTTTTTACTGATGAAAAGTTTGTTGAATGCGCTTGAAAACTAATGTGTACCAAGATCAGGGATGAAGTTGGTTTTCAAAATATAGCTTGTAAAGTTTGGCCTAAATGTGAATGTGTTCCAGAAACAGAACAAATTTGTATGTATGTTGTGTTTGTGTTAGTATTTAAAGTGTGCCTTTTTTTTCAGTTGGACCAAGCCAATTTTAAAGAAAGGATACAGGCAGCGATTGGAATTGTCAGATATTTATCAAATTTCCACTGAAGATTCTGCAGATAATCTGTCAGAACGACTTGAAAGGTAAAGAAATCTATGCCATTACCAGTTTATACCAACCTGCACGTGTATGCTAACAAACTCCAGTTTAGTGGGGCATCAATTTTAGCCTCTAAGCACCTGTATCTAAACAACAATAAAGACTTATGACAGCTGTACATGTAATAACCCTTGACTTCATTGGATAATGATGGCCAATTACTGTTGTTTTTTGTTCTCACCAAGATCAGCCATGGTGGAGGTATATGGCGGTAACATATTCTTGTAACAGTCTGGGAGAAAAATTGTTAGGGTGGTTAAAATATGCTTACATACGCAACATTCCAACACATATAATGGGAAAGATATACTACAAAACTCTATGTACATTGTTTTTTTTATAAATATATATATATATATATATGTATATATATATATATAAATAAATATATATATATATATATATATATATATATATATATATATATATATATAAATAAATATATATATATATATATATATATATATATACTTTATACATACTACATCTATGTATATCTTACCTTTTAAAAAAGAAAGCATATATTAGTGGCTGCATTTTAGAAATTATGTGTTCATAATGGCATCAAAACACATAATATATTTACTTGCAAGATGCAAAAAATTGAATCACTTTAGGCAGCCTGACAACGTATAATGTTTTTTCTATCACATTACATTAAGGAATAATAACAATAGGAATGTAAGAAAAGTTCTGTTAGGACTTTACTTTTTTTCTTCACTAATAGATAACATGTTATTCCACCAACAAGTCATCTTTGTCTGCATTGTTACCAGTTAGAATAGTCTGCCTTTGTTTTCATCTTGCAAGGCACTGGAAGAACTCCAAAAGCTTTATTTGCCTATTATTTCTGCATTGGTCTTAAGAAGTCTGGCAGTTTTTTCTAAACATACAATGTGACCTTTACATGAATTAACTCCCTGCCATGAGATACACGGTCAGCTTTCTAAATCTGCCAAATATGTGAATGAACTGGTGGTGAGCTTACGTTTTAGCACCATGAAGAATGGATCCCACTGGGATACTAAAGCCCTGGTTTTATTAGCATCCTTACTTGCACTAGCTGAGTTTCCCTGGAAATACCTGGGAATGAAGCAATGTGCTCCAAGTGTAAACGCAGCTGCTGATGGATAACTGTCTTGTTTTGTGCTTTATTTCAGAGAATGGGACAGGGAACTGGCAACATCAAAGAACAACCCCAAATTAATAAATGCACTGAAGCGATGTTTTTTCTGGAAATTTCTTTTTTACGGCATCCTGTTGTATCTTGGGGTAATTTTAATGAGTTTTACCTACTACGCTTTTTAAAAATGATATTTGAATAAAAATGTGTGTTTGTATATTTCTAGTAGTAGTTTTAGAGGTGAACTAAACATATAACTATAAATACTCTCAAGTGAAGCTTTTATATGTTTTTTCCCTGATCTAAAAGGCTTAACTGGTTATACTTGTGCACCTCAAATAAATGGAAAAACCTCCCCACCTCTAGAATTGACATAGCACAAGTCAATCAAATATGCAAAAGAAGAGGGGAGCCATCTCTACTCCTAGCATCAGACATTGTGGAACTAACCATGTCACAGTTAAGCAACATGTCTGTACAATAGTGGGGCATTCTTTCTCTGTGAAAGGTTACCTTTACCTAAATCGGAGTGACTGGTTCAATATAATAAGTTAGTGCACTTTCTATGCTCCAGTGAGGAAAGCTGCAGTGTGTGCATTTCTTTGGAAGTAGGTTGATGTACAGTAAATGAGTCACTCACTGTTTAACACATGTCATTCCCCCTATATTAAAACTGCAACAGATCAGAAAGTCAACAAGACAAGGATTTAGAAATTGGCTTTTTTTTAATAAATCCTTATCTTGTTATTCTCCTGGTTTGTACCTTTTAGAAGGAATTACCTTATATGGGAGTTTCTCACCCAACTACTTTTGTAGACAATCCCTAAAATCTGATCATGCAAGCAGGAAATATTATTTCTCTGTACATCATCAATGTACATAATGGGTCAAAGCTGCCATATTACATTTCATTATTACTTGCCAATATAATTGGTGCAGACTAAAATGGAAACATCATTTTTTTTAAAATTTAATTGCAAAATGCCTTGTATAAATATTGTACATGCCTAAGGGTTATTGTCCCCCTTAGGGTACAAATATAGGTACTTCTGGCTTTAGGAATAATCAGGTCCTAAGTAGATTTCCTTTTCACCTAAGTGGCGATACTGTTTAGTATTGGCACAGTATGTCTTGTATGTATCAACATACAAGTATCAACTGTAAGGAACCGTAAAAATCAGGTAGAATTTGTTTGCAGATTTTTTATTGTCATGAAGCTCTGAATGTTTAACTAATGATAACAATTCCAATATTAATAAAACGTCTCTATTACCTTTTAATTATTGTTGCCAATGCCAAGATTTTCTTTTCATCACCAGCACTGTATTAGAGATTTACATATAGATAAGTACTTTCTAAATTGTATAATCCTTCACACCGAGTTTATGATTACACTGAAGAATTCAGGTATTCTTGCATTTCTCAGTTATAATATGATAATGGATTTTCTGTCATGGATTTTCTGAATGGATCAGACAAAAAGGTAAAAACAACCTAAAACTTAATGGGTCACTTGGTCCTTTTCTTTAGTCACTCCTCTTTATTTTTTTGTTGATTGCATATACCAAAATTTCAGCTGCAATGATTTATAATGCTCCTCAACACCTTGCAAATTACTGACCTTATAAGCTTTATTATTAGGGATTATTCTGAGGGATCCTAAATCAATGTATTTTGTCTGTGTCCACATTGAAGTAATTTACCATCGCCCCCCATTTTAGTGTCAGCAAGTCAGGAGTTAGGGGAAATCTTGCAGACAGCAGTGAAAACCCTCATAGAGGTTCCAAGCCTTCCCAAAAGTTTAGTTATTCATCAATAATCATTCATGCTTTTTTTCGACTCTCATTTAACCTGTTTCATTTCAGATGTGTACAACTGCTGCATTGTTCTTAACTAGTATAGAGAGAAAAACAGCTTATAGGCAAACAAATGACCTTTATAAAACGATACAATGTTTCTGAACTGACAGAACAAATTAAAATTACTGACAAATGCTGGCAGAATGTATGAAGAAAGAGAAATGACACAAAATCTTTCTTGTTGTTGTCATATAAGTCAGTGTATCATAGATTTTAGATGTATTTCATATTCTTTGTGCTCAGAGGTTCATGCAGTTATGACTCCAGGTGATATGCTTTCCTCCATGCAGGTAGTACAGTATGTTCACACTTGTTTCTTTTGCTTGAGGCTGATCACATGACACCACAATAAAAGTGAGAGAGCAAGTTTCTGGTTGGACAACATCCAGCTCATCTTTGTAACTAATAGGAACTCATGTAAATAAACTCAATAAAGAAAGCTGGGCAGCAACACACAAAATATGACTGCCAACATTGTCCCTAAACTTTAACTCATTTTACCCTCACCTGCATGTGATGCATTTTGTTTCGGCTTTTCTTTTGATAGTTTAGGGCAGGGGTGTCAAACTCAAATACACAGAGGGCCAAAATTAAAACTTTGACAAAGTCGCGGGCTAACCTTGAAATTTATTGAAAAAAATGAGGAAATGTTTCCTTCGTATTAGATATAAACCCTTTTCATATGGAAACAAAGAGGTTTTGCTTCACATTCAATCTGGAACAAGCCTATAATAGAGAAAGAGTCATAACATTTTTTTTTATTTTATTTAAGAAAAAATCTTTTGCCTCTTTCTCTATTTGTAGCCTTCTGAGTTAAATTTTAATGGTAAACTTTTTGCACAGGCTAACAATAATAATAACAATATTCTTCTATGAAAATCCAACCATTCAAGTCAATGCCTTGGAGTAGCAAGGGAAAGTACATCTGAGGGGGAGTGCTGGAAATGCCAGATGCGGCCAATGCAGAGCTAAATCTTATGAGTGGCCCGCCGCTGAAACTTCCTCTTCATTGAAATAACGCTGCTACTAAAATTCCACGCATTATTTGCGTCTATAAAACAGTCCAATTTGGGGCCACGCATAGGCAGAGAGACGGCTGGGCTAAAGATGCCAGTGATGCCGGGAATTGTAGTAGCGGCGCTATTTCAATGCAGCGGCGGGCCAGCTGCTGTTCAAATTTAGGATTCCTTTGGGGGGCCAAAAAAAAGGACAGTGTGGGCCAGAATTTGACACCCCTGGTTTAGGGCATGCCACAAAAGTGTCAGGGTTTTGTCCCCTTGGAAAGACCATTGTTGCACAGATGCTAAACAAAACTCAAAATACCTTCAACCCTTCCGTAAAGTTTTGTCTTTAGGTATACTTTACATTGATGTGTAAAGCGTCCTTACAGTGTGAACTACTCTTAGCAATAATGAAGGAGTAATATCTGGTAAATGACTGCTGAGTGTGTTGTGTGTTGTGTAAAGACAGCCTGTTAACTTAATACAACAATAAAAAATAAGTCATCGAGGCCCGAAATGTACTCTGTTCCTCACAAATCCTGTTGTTCTTGGTACCGCTTTCACTCTGTTACCTTTTGATGACATTTGGAACACTAGAAAACACAGCGGTGTAAAAAGAGCCAAAGGTGGGAAACACAGTGGGTAACCTTGCATACAGAACACATGACGTGTGGTTCCTGATATGTTTTCAGGTAGCACTGTCCCTGGAATTCAAGAAGAGTAACAGAAGTAGTGAGACAGGAGCATGTTATGTTATCTTGATTAGATTGGATTGTTAGATTGGACAGGGTTCGTTTAAAGTGGAACTGTATGATCAGGCAGGTCATTATTGCAGAGGAACAGATGAAGTCCCTTCTGCAATAAAGTGTTTTACCTGCCTGGTCACTCCAGGATTCTCAAATCTTTGCTTTGCTTGCTTGCCATGGAAAACCAACATTCCAGGCTTCCCTTGCATGTGCTTGGATGAATGAAGTACCTTGTGCCTGCTTGGCAGTTACATCATCCTGGCATGGCCAATCTAATTTGGCTGAAGATCATTTGGAAAAAGGAAAAGAGAAGCAAGATTTTGGTGGTGCGTAGAACTAGAATGCAGGAAGGTGAGTTGGCTGGGTTTAGTTCCGCTTGAAGGAAGATTAAGAGTTTCACTTAATTCACTAAGCTAACTAAACTATCCATTTCAGAGTGAACATTCACTCTGCTATGTGAATAATCTAAACTATTTTAGTAAATCAACCCTTGACATGGATTTATGCAGCAAAATCAATCAGCACTCCTGATCTGCATGTTTAATGTAGGTAAGTCATCCTGGGCTCAGGAGCTACACAGCAACAAAACAGCATACAATAAATTAAACCAATAGTAGCAAGGAACTTTGTGTGGAACTGAGAAGCCAGTAACAAACAACAATGACAAAGAGCAGAGCTGGCAACCATTTAGGACAAAACCGAGATTTTAGTGTAGTGATACCTGAAGAGGTTCAAAAGAGTAAAAATGTGATATTATCAACTTTTTACAGTTCAAACCTGTTATTGTTACTTAGACAGAGGAACTCCAAAGGGTAAATTGTTAGTAAGCTGGCCTGTTATTATAAAAGAACTGTCTTTTAAAGTTTGAATATTGTTTACTTCACAGACAGAAAAAGTGAGAGGCATAATAATGTATTTGATTGAGTAACTGTTCTGAGGCAAAACCCTGATAGGTGGCTAAATTTATACAGGTAATTTGGTAAGTGATTACGTATCATTGCAGGTTAGAAAAAACTTCTGCAATAAATATTTTTGCTGTTGTAACATCTGAAAATGATTTAATATGTGTTAAATATAAAATTTGTTATCTGTCTAGGAATAGTGAAAAAAAAATATCTTAAGAAGCCAGGGTCCCCTGATTGTCTGTACCTAATATACTTAGTGTTCCCTAGTCCTACACACCTATTTACTTGAGAATACAAGGGGGGAATGTGAATGTCAAGTGCAGAAAACCATAGCTTCCAGATTTGTAGACAATTAATAAAATGTGTTTCAGTGGAAAGGGTTTTCATCTTTTCATCTCCCATCTTCTAGGAAGTCACCAAAGCTGTTCAACCTCTTCTCCTTGGAAGAATTATAGCTTCCTACGACCAAAGTAACACTGTAGAGCGGTCTATTGCTTACTACTTGGCGATTGGCTTGTCCTTACTCTTTGCAGTCAGAATGCTCCTGCTACATCCAGCAATATTTGGTCTTCATCATATCGGGATGCAGATGAGAATAGCAATGTTCAGCTTGATTTACAAAAAGGTAAGAATAGAGTATATTTTACCTAATGTTCATAGCTACTGAATTTAAACTATAATTGATTCTATCATTTTCATCCCCAACAGACTTTAAAACTGTCAAGCAAAGTACTGGATAAAATAAGTACGGGGCAGCTAGTAAGTCTCCTCTCAAACAACTTGAATAAATTTGATGAGGTAAGAGTTCAATTTAAGTTGATCTTAAACATTATTACCATGAAGCCTCAAACATCAAAGGGTATAGTTTATGGCATACACACTTGGAGCTCTAAATATCTGTTCCATCATCTTTGTTTGCATAATGCATATAAAAAACTATGACTCCAAGGTTATGTCATGTCAAAGCATGTCACACCATACTAGGGTGCCTAAATGACACGATTATATGATGGCTGTTCTGTGTCCCTCTTCCTACGTAGTTAGGCAGTTGGCAAAAATTCTTGGTTATTGTAACCCTGCTGACCAGAATTCAAAGGCCATGCAGTGCATAATTCTTTAAAAATGAATTGGCTGACCAAGACTGCCATAGTTTTGTCAAGGCCACTGAACCTCTAACATGAAGAATTTTACGTTGAACGCAAGGTAGAAGCTAAACCTAATCCTCATTCCTACCTAGTTGTTGTTTGACACCCCCTAATCCCTCAGATCTGTCAATAGTCATCTAATGTCTATAGAAATCTGCACTACTTCCCATTTTAGGCTTTGTTGGAATATAGAAATACGCACAGAACCTTCACTTTGGCTAGTTATTAAGTAAACGTCCATACCAACTGACTTGTTATATGATTTTGGAGTACAGAGGTTATCTGCTGCAGTCATTTATACCAAATACAAGGTCCAAGGAAAGAACTGACTTGTCAAATATCTGAATTATAAGATAAACTAGGTAAATACCTATGGTTACCTTAACAGAGGAACTAAAGTGCAGTTAAACTTTACGTGTATTTGCTTTGTTTATCACTAGTGACAAGAGAGTGTCTTTCAGTCAGCAGATTAAATCTTACATCATTATTCCTAATAGGCTCTTACGTATATCTTTTGTTTTTGACTGACATACTGTATAGTTAAACGTTATATGTAAGCTGAATGTGCCATAAAAATAACTAGGCTAGAGAATATGATTAAAGCAGTTTGTATGGTGAGATTTGTGACTCAATAATAATGAGTGGTACATAATCTCTGCATGTGATATATTTTATGGTTTACACTATTGCTAGCAATTAAAGTCCTGCCGCTGTTTCACAGCAGTCATACATGTACTATTCTGGCTCTGGGTGATTTATGAAGTCGTCGGAGTCAGTTACATTGTTTGTTCAATAAAGAATGGTGGGAATAGTTTGTTCTGCCTCTTACTCCATGATATGATGTGTACGCTGTCTGGGAGAAATTAACCCCGGAACCAACAGGATGTTGTGTCTGCCTGCCTCCCGTGCTGTCTTTTTACTTCAAAGCCTGTACAAGATGTGTTTAATGGTGAACAGTAACATCTTTATGTCAAAACAAATTAACTGCATGGGGAGGGCTAAAAATATGACAGATACATGTGGATGATAGTTAGGCAGTGGAAAAAAGCTGAAGGCCATATTCAGCTTTGATTATCACCGGAAAGTCCAGAAAAGGCTGCACTAGCAATGATTTATATTGGTTATCATGGCCAGTACTGAAAACAACACCTAGGCTTCCATTTTTTTTTATAGTCACTGAGACAAAACACAAATGAAGAAGTTTTGACTATACTAGATGTGTGCAAGTTCCAGGTCAGTTACTCAGAAAGTAATAAAGTTAGAGATGGCCAAATTGCTAGCTTTGATTTTTTTTAACAATAGAAAGTTCAAATATAGCATTTCTTTAATTCATAAAATAAAATATATTTAACATTATTGGATGGTTACATATCTTGGCTAGGCATTCCATTTTTCAGGATTTGCCATAAAGACAACTACAATCAAATGGAATCTGAAAAGGGCCCAGATGTTAGGATGATAATTACTCCTCTTAGCCCCTTAATGTTTTCCTTTATTTAAACAGTTCATTTTATCATGTATAGTGCCAACATGCAATGCAGCACTTTACCATAGTCATGTCGCTAACTGCCCTCCTGTGGAGATCACAATCTAATGTCTAATGTCCTTACATAGTTTAGGGTCAGTTTGGGGTGAGCCAGTTCACTTATTTTTATGTTTTTAAGATATGGGAGGAAGCTGAAGTGCCCAGAGGAAATTTATGGAACATGGGGGGAACATACAAACTCCAAAGAGACTGTGTCCAGGCCAAGACGCTAGTGCCGCAAGGCACGAGTGCTAGGCACCTAACCATACTAGCACCTACCAAACAGCTTTTGGTGGGCTAACCTTATAGGATATCAATTCATAATCTTTATTCATTTTGCAATTTTCAGTCTGCAAGTTTAATCAAACTAGCAAAACTGGTTTACCATTCCTCTTCCACACTATTTATTTTGCCCAGTGTCTGTTGCTGATAAAACTGTATGCAGTGAACAGAGTTATCTAAATTATAAAGTAGCAGGTAAACTGATACAGCATTTGTTTCATTTTGCAATTTTCAGTCTGCAAGTTTAATCAAACTAGCAAAACTGGTTTACCATTCCTCTTCCACACTATTTATTTTGCCCAGTGTCTGTTGCTGATAAAACTGTATGCAGTGAACAGAGTTATCTAAATTATAAAGTAGCAGGTAAACTGATACAGCATTTGTGAGTTCACTGTGCTTTTTCTAAACTTGGAGTTGTTTGGTCTTAGATTATATGGCCATTATTGCATAATAAATCGTATTTAACCTGTGAAATCATTTCACGGCCCTTGCTTTGTAAGTAACCGTATTCTGTTTCATTCTAAATTAATCAGCTGTGCATGGTAAAATCATTCAGTACTCACTCATGTTGCATTGGGAGAGTGCATATTTATTTAAAGTATTGCCATGAAAATGTACAGCAGTAGTGGTCAACTCTCTTGATACAGAGGGCCTATATTATGGCTCATAATGTCACTAAAGGGCCACACATAATATTCAGGGAATTCAATGTTACAGAAAGACCGTACACATGTGACTGGAGTTGGTCAAAGGCAATCAGGCATGCTTCAAGAGATGGTCAGAGACTGCTAACATTACAATAGTCTGCTAGTGATCACTGCTAATTCAGGACAGTAGGAAAAATAATGTCTGCAAGAACCAAGGGTCATGTTAAAAACAGCAAAGGACCACATGTTGCCCCAGGCCCCAGGATGAGCATCATGGATGCCTAGCCTTTGCTAAACTAAGGATGTAGCATTTTTTTATATTTGGAAGGAACAGTGGGAGATTTTTCTGTATTCATTACATCGCTTTAAAAAGAATAATACATATATAAAAAGTTCTGGGTTCTCATAAGAGAAATTAATTTCTACATTACAAATTAAATACTAAAAGTACATAGTATTTCATAGGCAGTAATCGGGAGGTCCTCTATATACAATGATGAGTGGATATACATGTGGAGTGATGATCAGCTTGTGCCTTGCAAGCCACAAAGCAACCTGCACATAGGATGTGGAATTTAGAAGGACATTACTGTAGTCTTAGTACAATTAGCTGCCACATTTCAGTTTGTTGTGAAATATAGATCTTATGTTGCCACTGTTTTCACAGTAGGAAGTTAAAAACTAGTCTCAGGAATGCACCAAAGGGAGATTTGTGCTAATATTGGAATGCCAGGCTGTAGTACCATCATATAATTTCAAAGCAAAATTAGCATTTTTAATTTGGTGGACATGACTATCGACGGTCTCTGTAAGGTGTTGCAGAAGATGTCAGCTTCATATACGATAAATTATAAATAAATATTAAATACAATTCTATAATACTCTATAACATTGTTCTGGTATTTTATCAGCATTGTCCCACATCCTTGTTATAAATAAAATGCAAATATTGATAAGTGTAATACGTTTTATATTTCTTGTACTAATGATTTATGATATATTTATCATACTATATGATATATTTCCATATAGGGGCTGGCCCTGGCACACTTTGTATGGATTGCTCCACTTCAAGTAATACTTCTTATTGGATTAATATGGGATTTACTGCAGGCTTCTGCATTTTGTGGTCTGGGTTTCCTTGTCGTGATTGCATTGTTTCAAGCATGGCTAGGCCGAAGAATGATGAAGTACAGGTACAATATTTAAATTGCTTTTATATTATTACAGTTCTTATTAGAAATGGCCTCAGGAATGTTAAGATAATAGGAAAAAATAAATATACTTCCTTGTGTCCAGTTTGCCACTTCCATCCCACAACACCTAGTTAACTGTGGTATGCAATCAATGATTGTCCAACAGAATAATATTAATAGGATTTGAGATTCATCTAAGCAGGAAAAGCTACCTGTGCCTGAAATTGTCCCTTGATTTGTTACTTAGGTAACATAACCTGTTCACACTCCTGATTTTTGCTAGTTTTGGTAAAAAAAAAAAATACTCCTAAAGATAGCAGCCTGGGTGCCAACCTGTGATTTGGTATTCCTTTAGCATGCTGATATCAGCTCAAGTGTGCTTTGAGAAGGACATCCCTCCCAATCACCTATACCTGATGCTATCTATACAATGGTAGGTGAGTTACATATAAACCCTCCATGCCGGCACCCTCTCGTGTAATAGGACTACCTAGGAGTTTGAGGCTATCAGCACCAGATACAAGGGGTTTGGGAATTGGGACACTTTTAAAAAGTTCTTATCACCGGTGTTGAAGAAAGTTCAAGCTGGTTTAGCGTCCCCAAGTAAAAGTGGGGAAAGAATTAACCCTGTAACTGCTGATTCTGCAAACACATAGGATCAGCACTATGGACAGCTCTTAACATTGTATTTCTGATTGTAAACCATTAGTCATTTTTTAAATGAGTTGAATGCAAAATTGGCAGACAATACAGTATTGGGTTGTATGTGTTTTAATATGAGGAAAAAATGTACATGAAATTATTTATTGGGGCAAATATTGTATTCCAAGGATGTGCACAAAATGTAAAAACATATTGAAAGACCTAGGATCTTTTTATGCATATGTCAGCTGTCAATAGGAAAACTGTATAAAATAACCTCTGTAAGCCATTAGTACCCATGGCTCTTATCACTGTAATGTATACTTTTTAGTAGTATTTGATATACTTTATTTGTTTAGGAATACCTGTACCATTTTAATACCATCCCTCATATAGGCCCTGATTTACTAAAGCTCTCCAAGGCTGGAGAGAATACACTTTGATCAGTGAAGCTGGGTTATCCAAAAAACTTGGAATGGATTCCTTAAAATCCTTTGCTATTTGCTAGCAAATGTTTTGAATCCTGGACCAGATCCAATCCAGGTTTGCTGGATCACCCAGCTTCACTGATCAAAGTGTATTCTCTCCAGCCTTGGAGAGCTTTAATAAATCAGGGCCATAGTATATACATACAGTATGTAGATCTTCACTTAAGCTTATCTCTGCATTGAGATGGAGAATCTGAAAATAATTGAAAATGTTTACAAAATAATTTGTATAAAGTTCATTTTAATTCTGTAATCATGAGCAAAATAAAATATTATCCACAATAAGTGCATTATATTCAGTTAGTAAAACATAAAAAGTGCTGATTTTATATGAGAGTCAATGAAAAATCACAATCAACATAAAAGTGACCTATATTTGTCCTATTTGATTTAGAGCAGACTTCCTTCTGTGATACAACGTACACAAATTTCCTTGCCTGGTCTTTTTCCAGATTCAGGAACTTTAGCCATCTTGGTTGGCAACAATTTATCTAAAAAAAATAAAGACTATAGTTTTCTTAAAATCCCATAAACTCACGGACACCCCTTACGTGCTGCGTAATATGTTGGTGCTTTTTCAATCCATTTTTTTATTATTAGTAATAATAATAATAATAATAATAATAATAGACACAGTCTGTCTAGCTTTTTAATTACAAACAAATATGAAAACAACGAATGCAGTTTCATGTGAATTTATCTTTGTCGTTTTATCTATCTACAATCTAATTACACATTTTTATTTCTCACAGAGACCGGAGAGCAGGGAAGATTAATGAGAGGCTGGTGCTGACATCTGAAATTATTGACAACATACAATCAGTAAAAGCCTATTGTTGGGAGGATGCCATGGAGAAAATAATTGAAACTATTAGACAGTGAGAATGATTCCCCTTTTTTTACCTTTTTATAGTGTATATTCCTAAATGTTCAAAAGGTCAACAAATCATGCAGTCATGTGTATATTATTTTACCTATTTCCAGATCATGTGATATATTTTATAATTTAACCTGGGGTGTATTTTAGTGTTAGGCTTACAGTTTGCAATGGCTGTCCATTGATATTGTTGTACACTATGGGCCTGATTTAATAAAGCTCTCCAAGACTGGAAAAGATAGACTATCATAAAAGAACCTGCGTGATCCAGCAAACCTGGAATGAATCTGATCCAGGTTTGAAAACATTTTCCAACTAATAGCAAATATGTTTGAAGAAACCCATTCCAGGTTTGCTGCGTGACCCAGTTTCCCCTATAAGAGTCTGTCTTTTCCAGTCTTGGAGAGCTTGAAATAAATCAGGCCAAGTATCTGATGGAGTGTAGACTGTACATAAGATTTTAACTAACAAGGTCAAAAATGTGATAATAACGAAACAATTAAAACGTGGAGAAAAAGATTGGGTTCACAGTGTTAGTATCAGAGAATTTCCAATATAAAAACATTTCTTCCACCAAATATAAAATTAAACTGTGATAACACCAATGAAAAGTTGGGCATGACTGCAAAGGAAATAAGATAACAACTGAAAAAATCCCACAGCATATTTCTCAAACATCTTCCAGTATGCTAAATGTGTATGATGACCTGTTAGGTAAATTAAACCCTTCCATGGCTTGGTTGTTTTGCCCATGCTTCGACTAGAAAATATAAAGACCTTATCAGCGTACCTGTTCTGGGTTAGTGTCTCAAAACATTGAAGCCAGAGAGTTGGCATGACAAGAAAGATCTTCTTTACAACAACTGATTATGATCAAAATATAATTTCTGCCCTTTTGATTCAGACAAGGTAAACCTACGCATAGGTTATAAAAGTCTTGTGTAAACTGAGCATGAATAACATTTAAAAAACTTCACACATTAAAAAAATGCAGCCTACTAGTTATGAGAAATGACATGTAATGACTGCGAACTTGATGGATGAGTAATAAAACAATACAAGAAACAGATCTGACGTATGATGATGCAACTTTGGACTAAGTGCTGTTCTTTTCTTTACACAGGACTGAACTGAAGCTTACCCGGAAGGCAGCCTATGTGCGATATTTCAACAGCTCAGCTTTTTTCTTCTCAGGCTTCTTTGTGGTCTTCCTTTCCATTCTTCCACATCTGCTTCAAGAAGGGATTACCATCCGTAAAATCTTTACCACCATTTCATTCTGTATAGTGTTGCGAATGGCTGTTACACGTCAGTTCCCATGGGCTGTTCAGACCTGGTATGACTCTCTGGGAGCTATCAATAAAATACAGGTACTTTTTATATTCCCTTATGTGCCATATTACTGTTTTATGGAAGGTCCTCTAAAATGGTGAACTTATAATAGGAGTGTAAGCAGGAGCTGCCCACCTCTGTCTATACACAAAATTAATGTTTTAAGGCTATATCCACCAGGGTTTCCCAGGTTTTATTGGAACTTAGCAGACTCACAAACTGGCCATACTCATGGCAACTTTAGAACAACTTTTTTTATCTACCTGGTAATTGATCATTACATTAAAATGAATTGAAATCAAGGAAAGCGATCATTGGGTTCAAACAAAGTACATTTTAATTACAACTCCTTGTGGCCAATCAAAATCAACAACTTCCACGTTTCCTCCTGCACATGATTATAAATTTTTATTTTTATATCACCTCACACTTTATTAAATGATTCCCAAGTTCATGTGTGGACTCTTCAGCTGATTGCAATAAACTTTAGTAACACAGGCTCTATGAATGGAAACAGATTCTATGCTTTGGAATATTTGTTAGCAGCTGGTGAGCAAGGCTGTTGACAGGATAGAATAGGATATTACCTGAATAAGACAAGAACTAGGGGGAATCTACAATTCTAAATCTGTAATACAGTCATTGTTTTAGATACTGTAAGCTTGTAAAAGTTTGAAAGCACTTCATACTTGACTTTTGAATTGACCTATTTAAAAATCACTAAACACTAATTTTTCCATTTATTATCTATACCTTTTCTGACATATTGCTTCAAAAAAATTTTTGTTTAAAGCTACGGTAATATAATACATTTCTACACCAAAATGAATAAGCACCATACACACAGAACTTTTCAGTTCTATAGAGAAGGGAAGGGGGAGAATAAGGGAGAGGGACCCCTACTGATAGAAAATTGACAGCGGCCCTCCCTGGTCGGTTGTTTAATGATCCATCATGGCCGATTGCTAAATGACATTAGGTGATCGCTATAACATTCTAGATTTTCATCCAAGGTGATTACAGCTGTTTGTGTACATAGCTACATTAGTCTGTATTCCTATTCAAAAGATTTTCATAAGTTCTGATTCAGACAAATCTCTCCAAAGGGAAACCAGATGGTAATAAATCTCTAACTCTTCCACAATCAGCCCAAAATAAAATAAGACTACTGTCGGCAGTCTGAATCTCTTGCTGGTATACGTGCATTAAGCATTGTTTTGCATTACATGCATTTTAAATTCTTTTACAGGACTTCTTGCAAAAAGATGAACACAAGTCACTTGAGTACAACCTGACAACCACAGAAATGGCAATGGAGAATGTTACAGCTTTGTGGGATGAGGTCAGTATAAAACTGTAGTTTGTCTATATTTGTGAACAAAATTGAGAAAAAAAAGCTGTGTTCAGAAGTGCCATTGATGAAAAACATGTCATAATGATCTTTTAGTAGGGTCTTAAGAGTTTACCTAAACATGTATTTTAATTTCGTGCTGCTTTTAATGCTGCTTCAGTGCTCTATATATGAATATAATTCAGAAGCAAAGAAGAAAACTTTATAGGATTTTCTGCTTTCAAAACATTTATAGTGCTATATAACATATATAGGCTCCATATTAAGGATACTTTTTAAGAAAAAATAGCCCGCATTTTTAGTAAGGTCCAATTAGATTTTAAAATTCGAGTCGAGTGGCTAAAATAAAGTTTCTTATCCTTGTGTTAAAACTTTGTGAACTGAGCCTGTAGCTTGATAAAGACATCCTGGATGCCAACATGACCTGTTATGCCATGTTACAATATTTTGATCCTGATGACCTGTTTCGCTGTCAAAATACATATTTAATTAGAACAAATCTTCTACATTTTTACAAATGTTTATATAATCTGTTATTTTACAATATGTAAGTGAATTATATTAAGTAATATTTTTATGTGTCTTTTTTGTCCATACAGGGACTTGGAGAAGTTTTTGGGAAAGCAATGCTTGAAAATGGAGGCAGTCCTTCTAAGGATGACCCAGATATGTTGTTCAGTAACTTCTCATTGCATGTTACACCAGTGCTTTCTAACATCAATTTTAGTCTTGGAAAAGGGGAGTTACTAGCAGTTGCTGGGTCTACAGGATCTGGAAAAGTAAGTCTTGGCTCAGATATTGCATGAGTAACATTAATTGACATAAAGACATAAATGACATAAAGTCATAAAATAATTAAAATACATTACATATTTTTTTTTACTTCAATTTTTTTATGAAAGATAAATAATTGACAATTTGGTAAGCAAATGCTTCTTTTGAATTTCCAGGCTTGGCATGAATTTCCTAACTCCAATCATTATGTTTCTCCCTTTATTGCTTCATAAGGTGATTTACCTTGTGGATGCAAATGTGATTTTTATTTGGCCAAGTTGCTGCAATCTGTAGTATTAGGTAGCCCCATTAGAGATTTGAGCCAAGCACCTACCACTGCAATTAATGATTACATTCACACAATCAAGCACTCCTTTAAACATGGGTTAAGCAATATTCATTTTTATTGCTGGTCAAATACAGCAGTGTGAATAAACACACCTTGGTCACAGCTAATGTAAACTTTTCCTGTTGAAGAGCATACAACTATTGAAGAGCATACAACTAAATACATTATAATACTGACCTATGCTCTTTTATCTATTGGAAACATATATATGTCTGAAAGTTTACAGACTGCTGCTGGCAAAAAACACTGAAACGTCTATTTTGTTTGCTTTTACTATTTTTGAAAAGGCTGTAATAAAAGAAATTTCCAGTCTTATCTTACCAGAGAAGATTGGCCTTCACTGTCAGCTGTAGTAAAAATGCAAAAACACCAGCAAATTTGTACATTTTTTAAATGTTGCAGCTGATCTACTGTCACGTGTCAATTTAGTATTCATTTTGATAATCTAGTGAAAATAAGTAAAATCTTACCTTACATCCTTACTAGATCTTCTAGACTCATCAAACTGGCTTATAAATTGTTTTTAAATGAGAATTTGTTAAGCTTATTTAAAAAAACAGGTGCCTCCACAATTGTAGAGAATTGTCTATTTAAAATAAGAAAGACAACACTTCTGGACATAAGGCAGCTTAGTTGTAGTCTAGTGTAAAACTCACTTGAAGGAGGTCAAATGCAGCTCAGAAGTCAGATATACCTGTCAATGAATTTGTCGTTTTTAAATGCACCAAGTGGTGGTTCATAATTTAGACAACTAAAAAGATAAAGTCTCCAAAGCTATTGGCTCTGCTATGTGGTGTTGGACCTAAAACTAAAAAATGGTCAATCAGCAACAGCTTGAGGAACCCCCAGCAACCTTAGGATGAACGCTAGGGTTCCATGAAGCCCTGATTAGGATCAGGTGCTTTAGAACCGGCGTGCCCAACAGGTGGATTGCAATCTAGATCGGAAAGGAAACGCGAGTAGATCGCGGAGCCCTGCCTTTCAAAAAAAACTCGCACAGAGGAGTTATTAAGTCCGGGTTTTTATTATTGGTAGATCATTTTGACTTGGCCATTTTAAAAGTAGCTTGCAAGCAAAAAAATTGTGGGCACCCCTGCTTTAGAAGCTTTAAAAGTAATAATTTCTTGGATTCTTCTAAATTAATTTAAGGTACGTTTGTACAGATTGTGTAAAGGGTCCTGATCTCCTTGGGTTCACTGTTGTGTCAACAAAGGACAGTTCTTTTTGGCAAAGAGGAAAGAAATTTCACATGAACACCTGAATTAATTTGTACATAGATGCAAAATGTTCCTATTCTCTATGACGTCCTCAAATTACGCTAATTGTTTTCACTGAGATGATTTATGTTTTACACTTGCGTTGAAGCCCTTGGCTTCATGATGACCTTAAACGGAAACCAGAGATAAGACTGGTACTAAACTGAAATATGTAACACCTTTCCCTGCATTTCTCAACTCTGCTTTGATCAAGGTTGTTGGCTACTAATTAACTAAGGAGTTACAGCGGCTGTCAAAATGGGAGCTGCAGTCAATCTTCTGATTATCTGTTCATGGGACATTTGGGAATATTTTACAAGGTTGATATCAGAGGTTGTTTATCAAAGTGCAAGACATTAACAGTTGACAAGGGCAGGACAGAGATTTTCTCACACCATATTGCCTAAGTCTGCTATCATCCAGGCTACTTACTGTATTTTAAATATGGTGGCAGTGATTTTTACATTCTTTATTTAAGACTTACCAGTGAAAGATGATTCAGTTGAACTTTTTTTATGTTATTTCCTATATGAATTAATTTTGGCTATGTGTGAGATATTGGGACTACCAAATGATTAATGTGTTTATATTATGTACAATCGTCTTGTGTTGATTTTTTTTTACTTTTCTTTTTTTGTATATGGATTAAATTAAAAATGTATGTTGTTATGTTTTATCATTTGATTTGTGTAAGTTATTTTGATGCTGTTAAAGTCCCCTTAATTTATGAAAAGTTTGATTTTCTTCTCAAATTTAATGAAAAAAATGGAACGTGCCATCTACTTACAATTTTATGACAGAGTGGAATATGGATAAATAGAATATTTGTTTCAATTCTGGCCATGTCAAACACTAATTAAATAACTGATTTTAAAGCAACATAAACATTATCCTTTTAAGAGCAGGAGTTCCCTGTTGTTTAAACAGATTTTATACAAACAGGTTAGTCAGGAAATAAAGGAGGCCTAACAACTTTACTAACTTTGCTTCCAAAATTATAATATTGACCTGCGAATCAGCCATTGACTTAATTTACAGCAACTAGATTCAGACCTTGGTTTAGATCAGTGCATTAACATACATTAGGTACTCAATTTGTTTGAATGGGCTTCCAATGTTATCTAATGCAAAAGAAGACATACTTGCACTTTTTAAACTTTTTCTAATGTAACCCACTGTAGTATGTGGGTATGCAGGTATGTGTGCTTAAAAGCAGGTGCTTTGAGGTTATGTTAAAAAATATTGACATTGCAGTAAATTTGGAGTAAAGGCAATGCATAAGTGTGAAGTTAGCCTTTTTCTTTTTGATATGGTTATGCAGGTTTTCTTACAAACCAACAAAAAATCTATCACACTCTTACACAGATTTCCTCTTTGTTACTGCAGTTGAAGGCTGTCTTGGCATTTTATTTCTTCCACCGAGTGCCCATCATGTTTCTTTAATAACTAAGGTCAAATGGGAATAATGACAGCTCATTATGATGATGACAAATTATTGTTTAAGTGGGTGTCCAACAGTTACATACCTCAATTTGTTGTTCTTTTGATTATAGGCTAAATCCTGGTATATGTATAATAATGAATAAGGCTCACTTTTTCTATGAGTAATCAACAGGGGATCGGGAATAGTTTCTCTCATGGATGGTGCACCCTTCTTTCTAGATTTCCTTAATAAAGGTATAAAGATCTATTTGAAATAATATTGTTCAAGATACTTGCTAGGTCAGTGGCAATGGTTCATTGATTATCCCACATATTGAGCTGCTGACTACCTGTAGATCAGGAGATTTGACTTTCTACGTTACATGTTTGTTCTAGATTGGCTTCTTAACGAATTAGGACCAGAAGGCAGGTACCTAACATCCTCAGAAGTCAGTAGTGAAAGCCTTTTGGTGCCATTAGTTTTACATGTAGGTTTCTAATTTCACCATCCAGCTAACACAAAATCAATATGACATGTAACATGAACCTGGTTTGTGGGCTATGGCTGCATATATCAGTTGTAAGACCTAATGTGCCATGTGACATGGTGCTTTAATAATCGAATGACTGCCAATTTACACACCAACCAAAAGTAATCATGCTGAAATAATGTTGAATTTGTTAAAAGTTCATACTGTCTAACAAGAATAATATATTGCTACATACCAAGTTGAAGAAATGATTCCTCATCTGCTTATAATTTATACTTGTTACACCTTAAATATATGTCTACTTTATATTAGTGCATAAATGCTAACTCTATCACTTGTATACTGTTATATTTGATCATAAATAGAACTTGTTTGATCAGCAACTCTAATCAAAGCTGAGCTGATCACAGGAAGGCGGTTGCCTTGATTTTATAAACTTTTTACAATGTTCTCATTAAATATCTTATCTAAATTCTATTAAGATATAAGCTTGGTACCAAGCCAGCTTGATGCTTGAATTCCAGCTACCGAAGGAATTATTTTCCAAGAAACCTGTAGGGCTCAGTTGATTTAGCCGCCTACAACATTGTACATTTTAAAGCCATACACACTTGTTGATATATTTCTACAACTGCCTAAATAATAACTGAACCCGTACAAGTGTACATTTCTATGCAGACTTAAAGGTACAGTTGTTATATTTAATATTTTGATAAAACAATTTGTAAAAATAATACTTTTTAATGGCTAACTAAAAAAATTTATATGACAGTTATTATGACATTTATGTGACAGTTATTATGTATTATATGACAGTTCTAGAGAAAGCAAGTTGGTAGTTTTAACTAGCTCTCTATGTACTGTATTTGTTTCCCTCTGTGGATTTAATCATTGACTACTTGAGAAAGATGTCCCTCATTTATAAATATGTTCCACCATGACAGGAGTTATTTCTGTCCTCTGAATTAGAACACATTCAGCTCTACCTCAGTGATTGGTTTTAAGATGTTTTGGATGGAAGATGTTTCCCCTGTTGGTTTATGATATAGGTAGGTTTGTATAGGGGAACAATAAGCAGAGAGGTGACATTACCAGTCTGTGGTTGCCTTTTCACTGTCCACTGTATTAATATAAATAATGATTTATCATCATCATCATCATCATCTGTGATGCTGTACAATGTATAATACATAGTACTGACATAAGCAACAAGGGAGGGAGACACAAAGGGCTAGTTTACCAGCTATCCTTGACAATTATATGTAGAAGTGGAATAAATATGTATATTCACAAAAGTTGTGCACGCCATGAAGGTGAAGCGTGTGTTGTATAAAGTTGAGGCACAGTGATGTGTGTATGCATAGTAATACAGAAAACACCAGGAGGGTGTAGTACTGTAGGGTAGGGTGGAGTACTATTCTGCTCAGCTTACATTGGATTTCTTCTGCCATCTAAAAACCGAGCAAGTGGTGTCATTCACCTGGTTGTGCCATCCAGCAGGGCTGTGTACATTTTATACTGTGATAGACAAAACTACAAATGGTTTGGCAGGTAAAACAGTTCCCAAGGCTAGGTCCATATTGGCAGACCTGACAGTTTATTCCTTCTAGGGCATTAACATGCATACTTAAGCAATTTAGGAATGCTTGTTAATATATTTTAAATTTAAATTTTAAATTATAAATGCTCTTATTCTTTAGTATAACTGTAATCTTTTTAACATTGCTAGCATTAGCCACTCTTCTGATGTCAATATGCGGTTTAAATGACAACACAAATAAGGGAAATGTATTTAAACTATGCAGCAGGCATGACAAACCACACCCCAGAGTTACACAGGGACATATTACAAAAATCACACTGTTTTGACACCAGGAAAACTAAATGACAAATGTCTTTGCAACAAGTGCAATGTAAAAGAGCAACTTTACTAGATAAAATGTTGTGCAACATTTATAAGAGCTATGTACAGCCTGGAAGTAAAGCTTGGAAGACCTTGCACGTAAATGCATAAAAACCAATATGGCCAGATGCTTAACCTGCCATTTATTTCATATTGTGCCAATAGTAGAACTTGTACTAATTTTGTATTTGATATTGCAGACTTCTCTTCTAATGATGATTATGGGGGAGCTGGAACCTTCTTCAGGGAAAATTAAACACAGTGGTCGAATATCATTTTCTCCTCAAGTATCCTGGATTATGCCTGGCACCATCAAAGAAAATATAGTGTTTGGAGTCTCCTATGACCAGTACAGATATCTGAGTGTTATCAAGGCCTGTCAACTAGAGGAGGTTAGTGTTTTTTGTCACAGTGCTGTAACTTTAAGGAAAACAAGGAGAGTTGTATAAATGGTCTCACCTTATGAATAAACTTTATTGTAATAAAAGAGTGGACTATTTTACCACCCCTACAAATTTTTTATTAGTAGAAAAATTCCAAATTCCTAAACCGCTCGCAGTGCAGATGGTTCTAGGTAAGCTAGTCAGTAAGTTATAAAAAATGAAGTTTCAAAGGAATAGGATCATCGAACAATAAAATGCATATTCATTGCCTTCAAGATCACAAACATAGCACAGGGTCATTATTAAAATACCATATATCCATTGTGTTTTGTTGAATTCTTTTGGTTTAGGGTTATACTGATAGAAATACAAAAGCAGCTCTTGCTGACTTACTTTGGAAAATGTCTGACATCTTCATTTTCTTTCCTTTTCTCCTTTTTTTAGAAATCTTGTAACATATTCGGTAGAACTATTTATAGCTTATGTTGCTCTCTACATTGTAGGTTCTGTACCTTGTATTGATTTCAGCCTTATTCTTTTCATTCTTCTGACTTAGTCATTCCATTGTGATTCAATTAAAGGTAGATGATGTCACCCTTGAACAGAGTGCCACTTCATTTTAACCATTACAGCTACAGTTGAAAATGTTGGAAACAATTTTCAATGATCATCTTCCACCCTTATTAAGTAAGATATTGCAAAAACTTTCATTTGGATTATAGTCTTCAATAGTCACAAATTATATAAATCCTCTTTTGTGTGGCCTAAACTAATTCCCAGTTATTACATAAAATAACCAGTCACAATTTACTGTGCTTTACATCCAATGAAGAAAGCAGAGCCATGGGAGAGACCCAGCAGGCCTGGCTACTATAGTCTGCCTACATAAAACTAGAGAAGGACAGATACAAGACCAGGCACCCTGCAAACTGGAGAGATCAGCAATGACTGGTCTTTTTTCATGAAGCTTCTGCAAAGAGGCAAAGTTTCATGCACACATTTGGAAAAATTACACAAAGCACACCAACATTGAAATAGGAATACACACCACTTGTATTACCATAATATGTAAAGGGGATTAGATTTATGTAAGTAATCTGATCAGTTTGGGGAAATGTTTTATTCCCCATGAATCCATGTATAGAATGCCATCATATTTAACTTTTAGGACAGCCATATTAAGTGTGTATACTACATAGACATACTCAGAATCCCACTTTGCAGTAATACACAAAGGTTGTACTTTACTCCTTCTTCTCACAATGCAAGTTGTAATTGCCCTACCTTCAGAAAACAATACACCCCCTAAGCAGCATGGGCTCTGTAACCTGTCAGAAGTAAATCCAAGCAGAAACAATAACATTGCCCAAAAAATCAGTTCTAAAAATTATGTCATGTTTTATTGCTGTCTGTATTTCCAGTTGGAAGAATTCCTAACATTTTTATCGCCAGTAACTAAACCCACCAGGACAGGAAGTAATAGGAAATTCATTAATTCATGCATTGCCCAAACATTAAATACAGTTTGCAGCTATTTGTATCCAGAATTTAAATTTCACACTGTGAGATTAGCCCAAATTTCTAAAGTAGTGAATCTGACATTCGGTAAACATTCTCTACAGGTGAATCTTCCAAGTTCATGTGTTTTAAATACCAGTGATTGAGTGTTTGATAAAAGTCATATTCACTTGTTTTTAAATAGACCCCAAGTGTGTGTGTGTCTATTTTTGATAATTACATCTAACAGCTCTTCAGAGTATTACATTTTATGTAAGTACCATTGTTCAGAGTGTTTTGGGGCGTTTTTATTTTGGAAGAGGCACAGGACGAACCTGGCATGATAACAACATTCTTAGATTAGAGAGGGTGTTTATGATTAGATAAAATGTGTGAATAATCAAACTGTGTGAAGTTCTGGTTTAATATAATGATAGCTATGTTTAGTTGTTTTCTTTGCATTATAATAAGGAAATCCTTTCTTGTAAAGCAAATATTTGAACTGCTGACACACCAGTCTGTGTATATATTGGTGAAACTTGAGTGCCTACAAAAACCACGGTTACCAATGGTCCACAATACCTAGATCATTTGTCCTGGTTTTACCTAACCTTGAAGAGTCAACAATTGCTAATTGCTGTCAAAATGCTCTGCCCCTTATATAAAAAAATTGAGAAGGAGTATGAGGTGTTGTCTGGAACAACAGAATAATGCCTGTCCATCCATTTATTCTTTCAGCAAACATACATTAAAGTGTCAGTACAAAAAAATGTTGTTATTTCTTTACAGATAGCAAACAGGTCAAATCCCTAAAAGCCCTACTAAATTCAAAATTAAACAAGGCAAATTATCAAAGCAATCATGCACGTTATTACCTTTAAACCACATTTTTCTAATTTAAAACTAATTTTGTAACCAACTTCGTATAGAAAAAGCTCTAAACAAAAACACAACATATAACAATTTTTGTATGAGCAAGTTGGGGTTTGGGTTTTTTATTATTTTGGGGTTTATTAGTATTTTATATTATGCTTTCTTTCGTGTAAGTTTTTATATGACTTGGTTTTTATAAGAACAAGGTCTGTCATTTCCTATTATTAGGATCCCTGTGATTTAAACAGTACCGTTTTGTTTTATGCTATGTTTTGTAATAAGCTTTGTAGTTCATACTGTATATAGTAATGATACAGTTGTGTTATTATAATAACACTATCACTGTGGCATAACAAACACAAATGCTGGAAAATTACAGTGAACAAAAAAAAAAATCATAGGACAATTTCGTACTTAGTATTTATATGCTGCCAAATCCCTGTAGGGTGTGTACACATGGGCATCCTTTTTTCAACATGGAATAGGCCAGCCTAACATGACCTGTACTTGGTTAATCTGAATCTTCTGTAGTTATCATCTTACTTTGAAACTGTGACAATTTTTTGTTTAAAAAGATAACCATACATAGAAATGATCAATTCCTGCAATTACTATTTTTATCAAATATGCCCCTTTGTTTGTTTTTTTACGTCCAGTAGTTTCTAATGCCCAATACGTCCTATCGTCAGGCTCGGTCAACACCACTCAGTGTTGGGTAAAAATCCTTTTTTTGTTGCATAGTTGTTACTCTAATCACTAAGCAGTGCAGCAGAGGCTTTCTAATGAAGAGTCCTAAAACCACATAACAAGAATTGCCTTCTTTTAGCCAGCACTAGCTTTGTGGGCTTTATAATATTCAAGTTTTAAAAGGGCGTTCCATCTTTCACTCTGCTACAGAGTTCAAAATTCTATAGCATGCTCCTAAGAATGTACAATGTGTTGTGTTGTTTTAAAAGAACATATACCATCATGAGAATGCATACACCTTCCAAGTGTTTTTGTTCATGTGAGATTGTAGTCACTTACGGTAAATTTAAATCCTTCTAAGGACTAGATTATTTTTTTTGTCCTGATATGTAAAACCATTGAATTGAAAGAGTGTGTATTTCTATTTATATAAAGGCAAGTAATGTTTGCAGTAATGCTGATTAACAAATATTTTATGGTCTTATTACATGGATTAAAAAACTCCAATGAACAATGCTAATAAAGAATATGTATGGATAGAAAAACATAAACTTTGCATGAATAAATCTACAATGCCCCATGTTTTATCTCTTTAAAAATATTGCAAATACAGAAAAAGACCTGTTAATGTGCCAGCAATCTAGCTTCTATCTTCCTGTTTGGGTTAATACAGTTCCTCTGCTCTACTTAAATCCCAGATTGGCACGATTCCTCTGCTAAAGATCCAACCAGTATTGTCAGACCTACCTGTTTTTCTGAGCAAAACAGTAATGGAGTCTGACTCTTAGAAGCCTGCCCACAAACTGTGTGTTGGAAAAGGGTTCTTGTTTATATATTTCTAGGGCTCTTAGCAGCTCTCCTTGCTAGAATTTTGCAAGTCTGGTAATGTCACAGGAAAAAGTACAAATTGTTTAATAGTGTGTGCTATAAGGATGAGAGATAGGTTTGTGGATAAACTTGATGAGATGACCCCTTACTCAGGTATACAGTAATTTATAGGCTATATTGTGCATACAAAATGTATTATTATGTTGATTAATTCCATCCTATACATATTGTGAATCAGTATACAAACTATTATTTCTCCATAAAAGCTTATCACTGGTCATCTTTTCCTTTCTTTATAATTTGGCTATGTGGCTAGCTTCCGAGATTCCCTCTATCAATGGTAGGCACGTCATTGCAAGATGAGAAAGACTAAGTTTATAGATATTCTGAATAGTTTTAAATGAATACTTTAATTGTGCAATTTTAACAAGAGAAAATTACATTGTGTATTATGTTTTTATTAATTGAAGAAAGAACATGTATTTTCAATATACTACACAATAGTATAATCATAAGAAAATGATAATATTTTACTGACCAATAATTTAATTGTGGGTGTCTCTTCTTTAATGTCCAGCTTATACCTATTACATGAGTTACACTCGTTAATGAAAAGTACATGGTTGTCTTGGTTTAAATGGGTGTTGAAGAGTTATTGGAGTGAGGCATCCTTAGATTCATTATAAATATTAACCTGTACAAATATTCTCTGCTTTTTAAAATCTTCCTCCATTGGTATGCAAAAAGAAATTGTCCCATTTATGAAAAAAAATCCAAACATAACTGTAAACATTTTTTCATTCAGAAGTTGGCCCTAAACTCGTCCTATTTGATCACAAGCTAGGATTTCATCTGTATTTGGTTACATTGAATGGGATGTTAGTAATAGGAGTTTACATTTTTACAGTATTTTATATGTTTCCTTAGTGCTTCAGATTTTTATGAGGCAGTTAAACAAGCAATGCAGCCTGTGAAAAATACAAGCTCTACGGCTAAACACAAGGCTGTTTTCAGCAACATTGTTCTGTGACTGAAAAGTAACAATTGGTTCACAAGTGTTACTAGGATAGCAGCTATACATAGTGCCAATTAGGAGGAGATCATGGATAGAACTGTTATCATATGTGCTGGAAACAAATGTGATTTTTCTCAGTAAAGACCCTACAGATATTTTCAGCTAACTGAGAAAGACCATCAGCTTGGACATGCTCTCATAACTGGTCTGCAAATAGGTGCTATAAGATTTTAAATGTCTGTATCTTACTTGTAGTTTCATATGCACAAATGAACAAGGTAGATATAAATATAACCCAATATGCGCTCAACTCACATGTTTACCTCAATTTTTAAACATCCTTTAACCTACTCATAAATTTGTTTTTTTTTACAGTACATATTTCCTGTTTTGTCAGAACACTTTTTTATAGTCTGGCAAATGATTTATACTTTTATCAACATTGCCAGCTACTCATTCCCCTAATGTAGTTGCCTCATATTTTTTTTTATTTAGCCTTGCATTGCCAAACTTGGGTCATTGTTTGGTTTTGACGTCACCATTACAATGATCTTTCTTCTGTTTTCTTTTATTGGAGCACTATTGAAATTCCATTATTGCTTAAGTAAAACGACATTCTGTTTACCAGTTATTCAATCCTGTTACCTGGTAGTCTGACTATTAAATGCATATCTTTAGTGAGCGGGCTATATTCATCAAGGTTTAAATTTACTCGTTCAACCTTATACTTTGAGAAAAACAATACATCTAAATCTTGGCACACATCTAGTTAGTGGCATTAGACTATTGATGCTGAGTTTAGAATTTAGAATTTGAGAATTAGAATTTTGGATGAATCACATATTCTATATAGTATATTATTAGAGCATTGTTAAGTCTTACAATATATATATATATATATATATATATATATATATATATATATATTTATTTAATCTTTACCCCCACTAGTTTAAATTATCAAAAATTATCAAAAATAGATTTTTCCAATTAACCTTTATTAATACCCTAGGAAAGAGCCTAGTATAGACATGCATTTTAAGCATGCATTTTTAAGTTTCAGAGCAGCACTAAATGAACTTATTATTTGTTCTAGAACCACTAACCACTAACAATATACTTTTACTGCTGTTGTTTCTAATGAAGGCATAGATGGTGACCAGAAGATCACATAGTACGATATGCCTGGTATAAGATATGTAGTAGTCCAAAGCAGACCGGATGCGGTTTGGCTCAAGATTAAGCAGGTTTATGCTTCACCAACAACAGCTTCCCATATCTGAATGATGGACTTTGCTAATTGCTTGACTTCATGCATGCCAAGTATAACCTTTAGGTACAGTAGGAGGACCAGAGATTTAGTTCTCACATTATTCAATGAACTACACAATTCTTATCAGTAAACATTTTAGTATTCCTATACGGTCACATTAGTCATCTGATGTGACCGTTAATAAGTGTCATTTTTATTTGTTGGAAATGTGCTCATGTGTTTACTCAGTATGGGAGGATCATAAATTAAATTGGTTGTCACTGAGGGGACTTGTTATTTGACAAAAAGACAAGAACCTTATCCATAACCCCTGTGAGAAAGAAGGGCACGATAACCTTTATGTTCGACAGAACAATAGTCAAAGGACTAGGTATTTTAAACCATGAAGTGCGTGGCATCTGGCACTTTCCTGTGTTGTGAAACCAAGCTCATTGGAGATATGCTGTAACATTTACTTGCTTAGCTAATAATGTAATGTAACTGGGTTCTATTGTTTTCCATGTCAGGTTTATCTTGGTTTGCAAAGGGGACATCATTTATATTCATGAAGTATATACACTGTCTTGAAGTAAACTCAAAAGTTTTTCATCTGAGTGTATGTCCAGAGAAAAAAAGGACTGTATATTTTATATTTATGCACTTTCCCATTTGTTTTTGACCTTTCGAAGCTTTAAAAGTACATCAAAATACAGGTTTATCTGCTAGAAATGCACTTGGTAACTCAGTAAATTTATGTTGGAGGTTGCCAACAAGGGTAATAATAAGATTGTGAAAGACTTGGGGCACCCGTGGGCTTTCTGAAAAGAAGAAAGGTGCAATATGCTTCACATGCTATAGTGATGTGATTCACTGCCACCCATGTTTCCATGCCACCATGTACATTAAGTATCCACAAATCATGCTTTATTACTGTGCTACAAGTCTGCCCTGAGAACCTGGCACTAGCTATACTTTTGTCTGCACAGCTTTTCATCTTCAAAGAATAGCACCAAGTGACTTGTAGTACCAAGATAATACATAGAAAGAGGGTTAAACAAACTACTTGGGTATTCTAAGTACAATATTATGTCAGCATTTATTAAACAGAAAGTTGTTAACTTTGGTATATTTGACAGATCAAAATGGAACAAATAGAAGTACTATGTGGGATATATTTATAAATCACTGTAATTTAAAAACATCCGCACCAGAAAGAGTAAACTAAAGTGAATGTTTAGTGAATGCCAGACTAACTTCCTTTGGATCATCCTATATGTTACTAACAATATATTATTTATTTTTTACACCCCAAGTTTCTTCTTCCTTCTTTCCTGTCTAGATGACAAACAGGAAATTGATAGAGATCTATCCAATAGGTAGATTACATTTTTTTTAGCAATTAAGGTCCCAGTACCAGTGGTCATCTGGACAGAAATCAATTTGGTGCAATTAAACCAGCCATGAGTCAACAGACTTCCCTTCTCTATGCAAAATTATTAAAAAAAAATTAAATACAAAAGTTATACCTAAACATCATCTCAAAGAGACCTTATGTAATAAAGCTTTCTAAGACTGGGGCAGATAGACCATCATGGAAGAACCTGGGTAATTTAGCAAACCTGAAATAGATCTGGACTGGGTATGAAAGCATTTACCATCTAATAGCAAATTATTTTTAATAAATCCATTATAGGTTTGCTGAATAACCCAGGTTCTTCCATGATGGTCTATCTTATATACAGTTTATATGTAGTTAATGCATGTAATATGTAGCTAAAGTGAAAGTTCTTTTCATTCATTATGGACAGAATTGGGATAGGTAATCTTTGTCATATTGTTGTAAACTTCTGATATATTTTTAAATATATGATTTACAATTGTTTGTGTGCAAACAGACATACTAGTTTTCATCATTGTTATATGTGCATTCATTTTTCAGGACATTGAAAAATTCCCAGAGAAAGACAATACTGTTCTAGGGGAAGGAGGGATCACCCTGAGTGGAGGCCAGCGGGCACGAATCTCTCTCGCAAGGTAAGACTTTGTTTATCCCAAGAGATTCTCACAACATATCTAATAACAGCATTACTTTGCTGTGCCCCTTGAATAAATGTCACATTGTAAATCCACTTTAATGATAAAATTACTTCCTGCGGTGTTGATAATCCGGCTGCGTACATAATTTCTAATACCAGAGGGCAGTCATCTGAAAGCTCAGCTTGATGTTATGGTACATGCTTGTAATACAGATATTTGTAGAGAATAGAATTAGGAAAAAAATGTGTTTTTTAGGTTTGATAACAGGATTATCTTTTATTTGTTATAATCATATGGAACCGTCGGTGACATAATGGTGGAAAAATAGCTATGGTATTTTTTTTTTTCCCAGCCATGCACACACATTTTACTTATCTGTCAGGGTGCAGTTGACTCTGTCAGTAGACTTTTAAAAAGTGTTTTTTTTTTTTTTTTCATGAATATGACTGAATAATTTCAGCAAGCATGCATTTCTATGCAGGGGAGATTTTTATGAAGGTGGTCATAAAATATGATGATAGTTTAAAGCTGCATTCTGGGCACAAATAAATTAATTTATATATGTTTCTCAAAAAAAAGAACAATACAATACAATCTGAAATCCAGGTTATTACCTTAGTGAAGTAGCAGTGACATCATTACTGTGCTGCATTTACCCTTTCCAATAGCAGAGCTGTGGGAAGGGTCCATTAAACTAGAGGAGGTTGGATACAGGGCCTTTATTACAGGAAGATCCTATATAGAGGTAAAGGGCCTGATTTATTAAAGCTCTCCAAGGCTGGAGAGAATACATTTTCATCAGTGAAGTTTGGTCATCTAGCAAACCTGGAATGGATTTCATAAAAGTCATTTACTATTTGTTAGCAAATGTTTTTAATCCTGGACCAGATCCATTGCAGGTTTGCTGGATCACCCAGCTTCACTAATGACAGTGTATCCTCACCAGCCTTGGAGAGCTTTAATAAATCAGGCCCAAAGTGTATGTGCTGGATTACTGCATGGATCTAGAAGAAATACACAAACCATATTAAATTTCAAGTGGGACTTCACATGCTTTTTATGTATGCAATATGCACACAATATTTCCTGATCCTATATTTTAAGATTCAGAAGGAAAAAATAGTGATCACCAACCTGATAACTTCTCTCAAAATGGCCCAGCTGACATGTCTCCGTGGGCCCTTTGATAGTCATATACTAAGTTAGTCAAAAAACATTTTCCCTTGACCTCTCTTATATGCTGCTATGATTGCATCTAACCAAGAAAATGTTAAAAATTTTGCAAACATTAGATTTTTCTTTTCTATAGTCAGAATGATAAGTAGGAAGGGCATTAAAGTGAATCTACCACTGATATATTATGTAAACTGTTATTGCTGAACTCATTGTGAAGAAACCCTATTACCTGAATGTAAAGCTGATTCTTTGGTATCAGTAGTTTTAGTCAGACTTAGTCATTTTTTATATGGGAGTGCATATACGGTACAGGCCTGGTAAATGTTTAAGCTATCAATTTCAATTTTTTCAGAGCGGTGTACAAAGATGCGGACCTCTACCTACTGGATTCCCCGTTTAGTTACCTTGATTTGTTCACAGAGAAGGAAATATTTGAATGGTATGTAACACACATCATTGGCTGCATGTTGTATTCCTTAACTAATGTGCTTAATTTCACCCCAAACAAAGCAGGTATTGCTGAGAAAGTTGTCACAGGAGATAAAATGAACTTTTTCAATGGGGACACCCTTTCCAGTGATCTAAAAGGAGATATCCCCTTGTTTTGGATAGATCTTCTTTTTCTTCTTGCTATATCACTGGAACACTGAGTTATTCTATGTTTATATTTATTTCTTTTGATTGCAAAGTTGGTGCTAGAAGCTATGGAAATACAATAATATAAAATGAAATTCCATTGTTTCCTTTGTTGTCCTTTGCATTTGATCTCTTGTGCTATATTGTTTCTCTTATTTTACTAATCATGATGTCTATATTTATGAAGCACTAAATCTTGGAAAGGTGGGTTAGTTCTCCACTAGATTCTCCATAAAATGTTTGGTAAATGTCAAATTGATTTATAAGCAAACCCTAATCTAGTGTAATATTTTTCACATCAATTTCCTTAAAGCATTGTTTTTTTTAAAAAAATGATTAACTGCCAAAGATTAGATGTACCTTAACACAATGAGACAGATTTATAAAAGCTCTTCGAGACTGGAGAAGATAAACTATCATGGGTGAAGCTGAAAGCAGAGCGCAGAGCAAACCTTGAATTGATTTCCTAAATCTTTGCTAATATTTGGCAATTTTTTTTGATCTTGGACTAGATGCATTCCAGGTTTGCTGACTCACTCATAATAGTCTAGCTTCTCCATTCTTGGAGAACTTTCATAAATCAGGCCCAAGTTTGTTAAGTTTCCCAAAAAACCCTAGGTCCATAAGACTGAAAAATCTGCCTAGGCATATACAAAGCATATTCAGTTTGCTTCACACAAAACCAGTGTGGAAAACTTGGACAGCCTCTGGGAATTTTGGAGTTAGTGTTTTTTTGTCTTGCCACATCTCTTTTTCTCCAATATGGAATATGTATGTATGTATACAGTATGGTTTATTTTATGTTTACTGATATGTTTTTTTTTTTTTTTTTCTAGCTGTGTTTGTAAGCTAATGGCCAACAAGACCAGAATTCTTGTTACCTCAAAACTAGAACAGTTGAAAAAAGCTGACAAAATACTTATCCTGCATGAGGGCACTTCATATTTTTATGGAACATTTCCAGAGCTTCAAGAACAACGTCCAGACTTCAGCTCCCAGCTCATGGGATTTGATTCTTTTGATAACTTTAGTGCAGAACGGAGAAATTCAATATTAACCGAGACTTTACGGCGATTATCCATTGACAGTGAGCCAGTAGTTGCTAGAAATGAAGTTCGAAATAAGTCCTTTAAACAGGCAGCAGAATTAATAGACAAGAGAAAAAATTCCATTATAAATGCTAGAAAGTCAAGTAGAAAGTTTTCAATCAAGCAGAAAGGGCAGCCACAAATGGGTGGAATTGAAGAAGAATCCCCTGCGGAACCAGGAGAAAGAAAGCTATCATTAGTTCCTGATTCAGAACAAGGGGAAGCCATTCTACCACGGAGTAACATACTCAACACAGGTCCAACTTTTCAAGGTCGAAGGAGGCAGTCAGTACTGAACCTAATGACTGGTACTTCAAGTCCACAAAGTCAGATTTCTTATGCAAGAGGGAATGCTTCTATTCGAAAATTGTCAGTTGCACCCCACTCGAAATTAACAGAAGAATTAGATATTTACAGCAGACGTTCCTCACAGGACAGTGTCATGGAAATCAGTGAAGAAATTAATGAAGAAGATTTGAAGGTAATAATATAATTTGTGTATTTCCCAATCTGTGTTTTTTCAAAAGATTGTTATACTAGGTCTTCACTGAGAAATTATTATTATTCATTATTTTAAATTGGATTTATTATATTTTAGATTTTTAGTTATACCCTGCCTCTGCCTCTGTAAAAAATCTGTCATTTTCCTTTATATTTATTACTGTTGCAAAAGAGCACCTTAGTAAAGTTCAAGTACTGACATGTACTTAAAAATACATGCATGTAGCTAACTTCTATGTTTCATGTTTTCTGTTCTTTATAGGAGTGTTTTCTGGATGATACAGACAGTGCCTCGCCAACCACTACATGGAGCACGTACTTCAGATATGCCACCACTCACAAGAGTTTAATCATTGTTCTTATTCTTGTCCTAGTGATTTTCTTGGCAGAGGTAATAAAAACAAAATATATATGTGCTATCACTAGACAATGTGTTACCTGTACGTTATCAGTAGACAACTTATAAGGTTTATAGTTTGAACAGCTTCTAAATACTCCCCTTGACCTACCTTCTAAAAAATGGCACAGAGCTAATTGTCACATAAGTAACTTGATCAGTGGAACACAAGGTCAGGGATTGTACTATTTTTCTTGTTTATTTTTTTTTATGGAAGTGGAAAACCCCTTACAAGAACACACCACAGAGGAAGTAATATAACTTGTCACTGTGACATTTTGCCAACAATTGCCCTAGATGATTTCTGCAGTTCTCTTTTGCTACTAAAAATTGCATATAAATTAATGATAGTAGAGTAGCAGTTGTTAACTTCTTGGAACAAATGCTCACTGTGGTATAATAATTTATCTAAAACAATCATACCATTGTGGGATCATGCATTAAATAAACCAAAACAGTGCACTTCTCCTTTTGATCATTTTGTTTTTTAAATATACCATTGAAAAAATTTTGTTATATCCGTTTAATAGTTGCAAAAAATACCTGTTATTTCGTGCCAGAAATTCAGTCAACTTGAAGGTTTCTGTGCACTTATCAAGTTTTATCTCAAGCAGTGTTATCATCCCTGCCTTCCTAAAGCTAAGTACACATGTGCAATAATTGTCATTAGAAAACGAAGGACTAACGATTATGCACGATTATTTTGAAAGATCATATTGTGCACAATTCTGTACATGCTGTAACGATACAATCGTTCAAATGTAATCCACCAATAATGTACACACGCTAGATACGATTGTTTTAACGATACAGGAAGTGACATGTACAGAGGAAAGTGTACTGCAGAACCATCCACGATCACTGATTGACCGTACACACAATAGAAAGTGAACAATTGTCACCCAATCAGATCCGTCGGGACAGTCGTTCATTTCCAGCAACAATCCTCGTTCATTGGTGTCGTTGTGCACTTTTTTGTTAACAATTATCGGACAGACTGTCTTTAGTCGTTCGTTTCCAATGATAATGCTTGCACATGTGTATGCAGCTTTACTTCTGTCAACTATAGAACACCTTGTCTTAGTATAATGGAGATGACAAGTTCTGCAATGTGACAATGCTACTTTATGATGCTACTTTACTCTATCAATAATAATACTCTAGCAGTGGTGTGCTCTGGAAATAAACATGGAGCAGTTGGCTGCATGTTGCAGAATTTGTCATCTCTATTATACTGACTGTTTGGCAGTATAATCTTCAAAATGCTTTTCCAAAACAAGGGGATGTCTCATTTTGAGAATATTAATACATGCCATTATTTCTTGCAGGTTGCTGCTTCGCTGGTGGGTCTTATGCTTATCAAGGAGTAAGTGTCATGAAGATGATGTGCCACTAAGGTCTGGTGGTTTTTTGTCTAATCAGAATCATACATTGGCATAAGACCAAACCCAAAATGGGAAAGCATTTAACTGGAATGCTTTTCTGTCTGTAAGGCAGTCCAAATAATTTTATAACATACCTTAACAGAAGACCTATATATAATAATACATTAATTCATTTATCTTTTACTATACAGTAACATTTATTGTGTATATGCAAGTATTCTTACACTCTCCTGTTTTTTTGTGTTTTTTTTATTTTTACAGAAATAATTTTCAAAATAATGCAACCACCAATGGCAACGGCTCATCCAAGGCAGCAGTAATTGTGACTTCTACCAGTTCCTACTATGTATTTTATATCTATGTTGGCGTGGCTGATTCCCTTTTGGCCTTGGGCATCTTCCGTGGTTTGCCTCTTGTGCACAGTCTCATATCTGTGTCAAAGGTCTTACACCAAAAAATGCTTCACGCAGTTCTTCATGCCCCAATGTCCACATTCAATACAATGAGAGCTGGTATGTTTCAAGTGCCAAAGCATGGGTGAAAAACCTATAATATACACTGCTTATGAAGCTATCATTCTTTTTTTCTTTTCCTCTATTGGCATGCATTCTGTCCTATGGCCTATGGGAATTGTGCTTTATCCTTTATTTCTTGTTGAGAAGCCTTGTAACCATCCAGGTATTTATTATTTTCTATATTGTGGACTGTCTATTGTGTTGTCTAATAGACCAATGATATCATGTATACATCATCTTGGTAATGAATCAGATATTCAGATCAGTGACTCTGCCACAAGTGAGGCAGTATTATAATGTTGACTCACCAATCATTTACACTATTTTTATATATTATATGTTTTTACATACCTAAATGTCAGTTGCTTTCCATCAGTTAACTAATTCTAATTTATGGGCTTGGTCCTACTTGGTGGAAAACTCTTGGCATTGTTTATGGCATAACTAGAAAATGATTACTTATATCAAAACATGTCACAGAAAGAGAATGTTTAATCACAAATTCTAAGTATCATTCATAAATCAAGTCAGGTTTCATTTATGGAACAAATTTTTGTGATTTTTTGTGGCTTGGTTGTTTTGCATCTATTGTGAGCCTAACATTCAATGAAATGTTTTTGGTCTTGTTACCCAGGAATCACAATGTAGCTCCTAATCATAAATTGTTGTGTTAAATTACAGGGCGAATCTTAAACAGGTTTTCCAAAGATACAGCTATACTAGATGATCTTCTACCACTTACTATGTTTGACTTCATACAGGTGAGCCTATTCATAAAAATGTTTGAAAAATGGTAAATTGTAGTTAAAGATTAACTTTTTATGTCTTTAATTATTTTTTAATTATACTTTGTCATCCCTGAGATAATACCTGCTACAGCATGTCTATGTGAACGTCAGCGGGAAGAACTAACAAACTAGTGAATTGACCCCCAGAAATATCTGTATTATTAGTATATTTATTAACACATAAAGATCTGGTTTTGTTAGGAAAAAGCAATCTGTCCTGATCAATTACCTAGGAAAAATATTAGCAAACTATATTGCACAATTTACTGTACTTGCTTCTGTTCTGTAAATATTTATGTGAGTCCTATTATGGCCTTTTTGACACTAGTTAAGTGATGAGGGGTGCTTTTGCTATAATCAGTCTAAAGTATACACGTCAGTTAATCGTCACTCGATGAGCCTTCCTGCTTGTTTTTTTGGGCGAAAAGTGAAACATGCGTACAGCATTCCACCTAACTTAGAATTTGACCCCAAACTCTCTCTCTAGACTTCTGTGTAAAGAGTAGATAAATGTGTGTCGCTTGTAACATTTTTTTGTGTTTTTCCAGTTGGTCCTTATTGTGGTTGGGGCAATAACAGTGGTTTCCATACTGGAACCTTATATCTTCTTGGCTACCGTACCGGTGATCATTGCATTTATTTTACTTAGATCCTATTTTCTCCACACCTCCCAGCAACTGAAACAGTTAGAATCTGAAGGTAAGGGCGAAAGAGACACATTATCTGAAATGCAAATATTACCTTCCCACTGTCACAATATTATCTAGTCCTCTTAGAGCATTAATTTGTTCTTCCACAGACTTAATATACATATTGATTTAGTATGATCACATGGAATGCGGGGAGGAGGACAGTTTAATTCTGATGTCAACACAGAGGGATTCTCTGAGCAATTGTTCGGAGAGGTTCACACCCAAAATGTTTCTGCGTTCACAGGCTTCACATATCAGGTGTAAACTGTGCCAGCTCTGACTGTTTAAGTAGTTTAGATGCCTGTATTTATTGCTGTTCTCACGTATAAACAATATACACAGGATTTTTATCCAGTCAGTTTATTGTAGTACAAATTATATACATAACACATAAACTTGTGTTTAAAGCTCTGTACATACTGGGTGGTAGCGTGCATTCAGATGGTGACATTCACTCCATCTGTGACACAAGCTAATTTTAAGGTTGAGAGATCATTAATTTCTTCTTAATCTTACCTAATCAAAGTTGACAGTACAAGCTGCTGAATTGTGTTCACTATGCAAGTCTAATAGAATACGAGCACTGTCTGGGACACATTTAGTGCATACAATGGAATCAGTGTGTGTTCCAATGCATTTGAGAAGGGTTGTATCATCCTACTTCAAATGTGGGGTATGTATGACATATGACAAATTCAGCCCTACCCTTCTTAAGATGTTGGTAAATGTATTTGCAAAAGTAAAAAAAATCAAATACATTTACTTAACAAATACAAGAATATTTAAAATGGGAAAAGTCAGCACACTCCAACGTCAGCAAATATAAATCAATTTATTGCACAAGACGATTAACGCACATCCTAGCTGAGATCCATACTCTTACACGTTTTACCCTATTGCAGGGTTTATTATTGGAGGTAATGGATCATAGGGGCTGGAATATTTATACAACTCATTTCAAATTCATTAATGTTGTTAAAGACGCAGTACCACTGAAAACAAAATGCTTTAATAAATGCATACTTAGAAAAAAATACATTTGAAATAAATAGACTTAAAAGGATAGCTCACAAAAGGGTAATTCCCCTCTTAGACGCTAAGAGTTGTCACTCTTCCCTCCTACTCCAGTGACAACGTTTAAAATACTATCAATGACACAGAACAAATAGAGGGGTGATTATGATTATGGTGGGACAACAACAATTATATAAACTTTATAGGTGCTCTTTACTATTGTAACTATAAACATTATGCATCTGCAATTTGATTTACTGTGCAAATGAAATGTATTCACTTGCAATCATTATCACATATTCTGGAAAGTTGCTCAATTCATTCATGTAGCTGCATATCATATTTATTTTAAAGACACAGTCTTGAAATTACAGACCTAGTTCACTGAGGTACATTGATTGTTAATTGCAATAAATACTATTACTTTGTAGCAATGAGAGAAAAGAACTAACATACGCATACACTTAAAGTAACATAGTAGCAAAGCAAAAAAACATAAAAACATGGCAATATGTTATATCTTAGTGACTTCATCATACTGTATAAAAATGTAACCAATATTTTTTAAATAACTTTTTATGACTGCTCATTGAGTTTGTTTTGTATGTGCCATGTATCTTGCATTGTTTATGAATATATTTCTTGTCTTTTTACAGCCCGTAGTCCAATTTTTACTCACTTGATAACAAGTTTAAAGGGTTTGTGGACACTTAGAGCATTTGGCAGGCAGCCTTATTTTGAAACCCTTTTTCACAAGGCACTGAATTTACACACTGCAAACTGGTTCCTCTACCTATCTACACTCCGATGGTTCCAAATGACTATTGAGATGATCTTTGTCATCTTCTTCTGTCTTGTTGCATTTATCTCCATTGCAACTTCAGGTACAAACATTTGTCTGTTGATCTTACACTATTATTATGGTGGCTTACTACCTTTGATATCCAACACTAAATGAAAGAATGGCTAGAACTAAAATTATGTTAAGAAGGGTATGCTAAACTAGGTACATTTGCAATAATTATCGTTAGAAAACGAACGACTAACGTTTATGCACGAATATTTTGAACGATCGTATTGTAAACAATTCTGTACATGTTGTAACAATACGATTGTTCAAATATAATCCACCAAAAGCGTACACACGCTAGATACAATCATTTGAACATTGCAGGAAGTGATGTAAAGGAGAAAGTGTACTGCAGAAACATCCACTATCACTGAACGACCGTACACACAATAGATAGTGAACGATCGTCGCTCAATCAGAATCCTCATTCATTGGCGTCATGGTCAGTCGTTGTGCACTTTCTTGTTAATGATTATTGGACGATTGGTCGTTAGTCGTTCTTTTCCAATGATAATTATTGCAAGTGTGTACACAGCTTAAGTCAGTCTTTCATACTGGGGTCCAGTCCTCCAGTGTTTGAAAGATATCACACCTTTCCTTTAATCATTGTCAATAATGTCTTTTGTATAGACCATAGTGTGCAAGCTTGCAGAATTACTGCACATTTGGGCCTTGGCAATGGAGGCATGTTAAATTGCCACCCATACCCCACTGTACATGTAGCCCATACACATATGTAATTTATCTGGAATTGTCTTGTATCTGTTGTGTGGATCTAAGCACACATTGCTTTCATCCCCACCTATTTTTCTTTGTCCTAAACATTTTTTTTTTTTGCCCACGGAGAATAGATATAGATAAACAAGATTACTTTTCTAGCTCTTTCCTTTTCTGCAATAGTTGTAGAAAGGAGGATAAAATGAGGTATTGCACAGTGGAATTAAAACCTACCAAAAAACTGCACAAGAGGAGGAGAGGGAGCTTTTAGGGTACTGTGAGGTGCTGGCCAGAGTTGGAAACCTTTATTGAGAGTAGTATCCATGCTGCCATTTAGTCTACATGTCTTTGATTTTAGTACTTCTGATGTGGAGCAAGCATGCAGCCCATACAGTAGAGTGAAGTCAAATCTGGTTGTAAAATAGAGTAAAAAAAATATCATCTTTAGATTCCTCATGTCAAAGTTTGCTTTAAATTTATGCTTTTAAATTTTAGGTGCTGGTCGGGAAAAAGTTGGAATTGTACTGACTCTGGCAATGAATATTATGAATACCTTGCAGTGGGCAGTAAACTCAAGTATTGATGTAGACAGTTTGGTAAGTCAAACTTTTTCAAAATAAAAAATATCCACTACAAAATAGCCCTCTACAGTATGTCCCAATGATTATGTATAAACAGCACTGGCAATGCCATCATGAAAAATATTATGATGAATAACAATGACGTGTGATTTGCCGGCTTGAAATTTTTCCCCAATCCTCCATTACTATGAGTCACATAAAATTTGTACAGTATGTATGTGTAAGTAAGTAATAGTTATAAGTAATATATATATGGAGCCATTGCAGTTGTATTTTGTGGCTGTTTTGTTGCATCTGGCATGGGGTGAGTTTGTACAGGGAACAATTTAATATCAAGTAAAATGTACTGCCCTCTCGCTCACTTGTGGATCCTTCAACGGGATAATGATCCAAAGCTTCCAAGAATGGTTAAAAAACATTATTTAACAAATCCAACATCTATTGAAAGACCTAACGTTTGGAGGAATCACTCTTTAAACATCACACAGCTTGACAAGTTTGTTCTTGTTGAGTGGGCCAGGCAACCTGTTGGCAGGTGCAGAAGTCTTACTGACAGTTGCAGGAATCACTTGTTTGCAGCCGCCAAAGGTTGCAACAAAATATTACCTTGAGGGTCCCATCATTTTCAACCATGCCATTTTGATTTATGGTATGAAAATATTCTAAATAGTGCATTTTCAACAATTAATATGATGTTCTTTATTGTAGATGCGCTCTGTCAGCAGAATCTTCAAATTTATTGATATTCCAGAAGAAGATACAAGCAAGAACAGTAAAAATAAGGATGACAAACTTTCAGAGGTTCTCATTATTGAGAATGAATATACAAAGAAAGATCCAAACTGGCCATCTGGTGGTCAGATGTCTGTTAAAGATCTTTCTGCAAAGTATGTTGATGGAGGTCATGCTGTTTTGGAGAATATATCCTTCTCAATAAATTCTGGACAAAGGGTAAGAACCATGATGCTGAAACTACGTTATTAAGCTTGTCAGCCCACTGTGGTTTGCTCTTCCTGGCAGTAATTATGTCTGACTTTTATTTTGTAGCTTCATACCTTCTACTTTTGTTTCACTGTTATTGCAGATTAAAGCTGAACTTTAGGCAAACAGGTACACGTGGAATACATTTGTGGGAATTGTTTTAGCTGGCAAAGAACTTGTTCTTCCATTTCTAAAGATTACATAGTCTGCCACATAACAAAGCAATGGCAGGGCACTTGAAATGACTCCGCTGTAATTTACATAGGGGAAAGTTTAAGAAGGAGAGCAGATAGTGCTGTTCACTCTATCTTACAAACTTCAATGAATTGCTGTGCATATAGTAGAGGATGTCAGAGCTTTTTTCACTGAATGAAGAAGAAAAGCTTCCTAGCTACTCACATTGCCAGGCTCCTTTTTATTCATTGATCAATTTCTGTATTTCATACAAAAATGGGTGGTATTAGTTCTGATGTACCAAAGCACATCTACATTGCACACTGCTATGTTTGGGCTTGTTTTATATTGAGGTATGTGCCTCTTGGAGGTCTTGTCCTTCTCCCAGCCTGTGAGTGGACAGTAAAAGGAGTAGCAGAGGACACTTTCACTCTGCATATACCATATTCTTTGTTATTATTATTATTATTATTA
>NC_092859.1:95340222-95351352 GCF_032062135.1 Pyxicephalus adspersus
CGTTCGTCGTTCGTTTTCCAAAGATAATAATTGGAAGTGTGTACGTAGCTTAACAAGGAATTTGGGATATCAGTTTGTTAGCATATGAACGCTTAGGCATAACTTATTTGACTGCTAGTGCTGCTTGTTCATCTCACAGTATTGAGTCCTGCTGTACATGGGATTACAACAGGCTGATACCAAATTCAGCTATTCTAATATTAATAATATTAATGATGAAATTATGATGCACATTGAATTTATAGCTGCATTTCTTTGTATCTTTGTTATGTAGTTCGGCTTTAAGAGTAACACTGTACCATTGACCTTACGGTATCTGTTGAAATTTCATGGTTAGGTTATGGAGTAATTGAACAATGACGGAGTTTCCTTGTAAAGTAAAATTGTTCAGATTGTTTTAGAAACAAATAGAGAAACAATACATACAATAGGCAAATCATTAAAATCTGCATTGTATTAGTTTATCTTAAGTTAAATAGATTGTTTGGTTATCATTGCACCTTTTTTTCTTGAACTGCACTCAAAGTATGATTAAAAGACTTCCAAGCTCTTTTTGAGCATTTTGTCATTTTTATCTTTCTGTGAAGTAAAATGCCACTTAAAATGCATACTTTACCTTCATAACTTACATATCTGACATTCTAGGTCGGTTTGCTAGGAAGAACTGGTTCAGGAAAGAGCACATTGTTGTCTGCGTTTTTGAGACTTCTATCAACCCAAGGAGATATTCAGATTGATGGGGTATCTTGGAACAAAATACCACTGCAAAAGTGGCGGAAAGCTTTTGGGGTTATTCCACAGGTAGGCCACTAACTTTGTTTCTAGCCACTGGATTATAAATTCAGACTATTTTTGTTTTATTTCGGTGATAACTAGTCATACAAGACAAAAAAGGTTTTAGATCTCATCAACAGTATTTTATTCAGTCCTGCAGTACTTGACAGGACATGAAAACATATTTGCCTGAGTAATCTAGTGTAAAGATTTTTAAAGTCCAATGAAATTTGCAGGTTGGACACCTTTAGGTAATTATAGGTCAACTGCAGGTCCAAAACATTGGTTAATCAGCTTTAAATGATCTCAATTTGATCTCATTTGCAGGCTAAACATGGCATTTATCCATAGGAATACAAGCCCTGAAATTTCACTGCAGCAAACTGCTGCAACAAAGTTGATACATGAAATGTTTTATGTTTGATTGGAGATTACATTTATTAAACATGTTCTACCATGTAATGGACAGAAAAACAAGACATGTTATTTTAATACACATTCAGCCTAATCTCAAGTAGTAGACCTGTCAGGCCTAGCTCCAATTTATAATTGTATGAACAGAATAGTTGCATTTCTTGAACACCCATATTTCTATTGGTAAATGTTAACCTTTCATTCTTTTTGCCCTCCAATTATTGGATCTATGTTTGTTTATAGACAACATGGTCATTATTCACAGAAATGGTCTCAAAATAATATGAATTTCATTATTAAGCAATTGTAGATATTGGTCTTCAGGTAACTAAGCCAGGTAGCCTGGATAGCAAAGTATGGTATTGGTGTCCATGTGCAGAACAAGATAGATCACATCTGCCAGTGCCTTGTGTAGAATCCTGTAGCTTCCTGGGATATGTGACATAGGTATTCCAGGGAGTTGTGGGATTACTTAGTACTTTCTAATATGTATTAAAAATAATTAAAATGTGAAAGCAAGCACTCCTTGAGAGAGCCCTGCCTTTCCTAGCGTAAGACAATAGGAAAACATTTATTATAAAAATGTTCGATTTTATCTGTTCAGGTAGCATCTTACTCTGTGGACTACATACCAGAATACATAATAGTCTCTATGGACTACAAAGCATCCCCTCCATGTTATAGAAATAAATAAGGGGGGATTCTGTAGACAAATTCTGGAGCTCAGCCTTAGCTGGTAATGCTACCACTTCAGAGATACAGTACAGTACAATACTTCATTTGAATGTTATTGGGAAGTTACTACATGAAACATTTAGTTTTATGTACATAGGTGATCCTTTCTGCTTCTGACATGTGTTTTTAGATCAATTTAAATGATTGAATTTGCAAGTTTTACCATTCACTGTTGTCATAAACAGAATTGAAGCATATCTCAAAAAAATCTTAAATACACGCCACTTTCCCTGGAAATACCTACATGATACACTTGAATTGCTTCTCAGGATATGTACACACTCTCAATATTTGCCGCTGGAAATGAATGTTGGCAATTGTTTCCAGCAACAGTAGAATGAATAGGTGTTTTACAGACAGCTCTGTTCTGTTCTATCTAGAGGAGACAGTAAATAGTAAATGGTAGAAGTGTTGTTACCTGTTTGTCATTAGTGATCCCATATGGTGTATCACTAAAACTTTACTAATTTTGGATATTCTTTTTTGATTAATGCTAAAAAAAACTGTTGATAACCAAGAAAATCAGTTCTTCTATATTTCCTGTGCACTCTGCCACGTAATCTCAAGCAGCTTTATTAGCCCTGTCCAGTTCTCCTCTATGACTACAAAAAAACCTACATGATATGGAAGTGTTTTTAGGGGTAGTTTTGGATAGAGTAATGAAGGGCTACAACCCTTTCTAATTTTTTTTTTAAAGTCTGTGTACTGTGTGGGGAACTTTCCCTTGAAGTCCTGTCCCAGAGATGCAACAAGAAGCATGTAATATACATAGCTTAGGGGTCAGATGTATATAATGTGCATAGTGCAGGGATCAGGTGTATGTATCATACATAATTCAGTGGTCAGGACTTTAAAGGCTATCACGTGCAGGGGTTAGATGTATATAAACTAATAAGTGCAGGGATCACAAGTGTAGGCCAACACACAACTCAGCACCCTCTGTTATTTATTTCACCATCCCCCCCAATATTAGAACATAGCTGTATCTCATGGACACACTGTATTCACATACACTGCATATACACATACATTGCAATAAATAAATACAGTGTAGTTTGTAATACAGACAGGATAGGTTAAAACCCCTGCAAGTTTATTTTTTACTGTCTGTGTACCATTGGCAAAATTGTATCAGACAACATGACATAAGTAGAATACTAAGTTCAGGGGTCATGTGTATGTAACCTACCAAATGCAGGGGGCACAAGTTTTATTTTTTATGAATTATTTTTATTAAGGTTTAACAGTGGTAAGAAATAATACACATGGAATCGAGAACAACATATCACATAAAATTTTCAATATACAAAGAACACTGTAATTATCACGATCCACAAATAGGCACTTTTCTGTAAACAATAATACAATTTACCAAAATATAAAAGTAAACATGTAACTTAAACATTAACATCAGAATATTTAGGTGTTTGCATAAATATTTAGTCAATATCTTTAGGAGGGTCATGTTCTAGCTCCCTTCCTAAGTACCATGTAGTGTGTCGGAAACAATTGTACAGTTTCATTTTTGTGGGGGTTTTAAGCGTGGCAATAAAACTTTCCCACATTCCCACACAGCATAAACATATTTACATACATACACACATACAAGGTAGTTTGTGAGTTGGGATGTGTTTAAACCCCATAGTATAGGTATATACCACGATAACCATAACACTCCATTAATAATATTATTACTTAACTGGGATTATATAACGCAAACATATTACATTGAATGTAACCTATTTAATCAACAACTTAATTCCTCCCTTTTATTAATACTTAACCATAACAACAATATCCATAATGTTATCAAACTCCATACTCCCAGTTATATACCCAAACAACCAGGCTGCTGGTCTCAGAAGGCAAAATCCACACCCAACAGGACTTTAGTTCTTCCAATTTCTCCACCTTGGCCTCCAGCTGCCCAGCACCGCCTCAGGAGGAATAATCATCCGTTTACCATATAGGGGGAGACCCCCACCAAAGAGGATACTCCCTGCCAAATTCCACCACTTTACCAATGCACTGGATCCTTGCTCAAATTATAAATATAACTTTAAAAGGGGTGGGTGGGTGGGAAACTTTTTCTTCCAAAAGAGGGCCTCTTACTTCTGTCCAGCCCCTTTTAACTCGTCCTATTCCTAATCCCCTCCTACCCCACGCTCCACATTAGCACAGCCCCCTCTAGCCTTACTACATTTTATTAACCCTTAACACCCCTGGACTAGGCCTCCCACCCCCGTCATGTGGCCCTGTGCCTAAATTCTTATGGCTACGGGCCTCTCTAAATCACCTTAGTACCTTATATACCTTTATAATACCATCTATCTAGTTGAATACTGAAGTTTGCATACTTAACTTTTCACCTTCCAAGTTCACACACCATCGTAAACCAGCCCTCATGTTATCTGCTACCTGCCTAAATCTAATGCCAATATTGACATAAATCATTGCCAAAGAGTTTGTTACACTTGACTGATTGCCTGATACTTGATGTTTTATAGAAAAAAATACATTTGTTTAAACACATTTTTTTAAAATGTGTAATTGTGAAAAGTTATGAGAATGAAGTAACATCAAGATCTACTTACATGCTCTATTTTTGCCTACAAAAAATGCTGATTACTTATGACCTATTATTAAGCCTGTGTGTATGAAATTAGATGATGATGTGGGTAGGAGGGTTTTCGGTTACTACAATAAACTTTTCCAGTAAAAGCATCATAGGCAGTTTTTTTGGTTTTGCCTATCGTCAGGGACAAACCCAGATGATATAAACGCAATGCTGCTATGAAATGTAAAGCTCCACTTGTTAGAGCTTTCCTGCCATACAGTGGCTGGCTTACCTAAAGGTAATGTATAGTCGTTTTAATTTTTCTTTACATAATATGTAGAAGTGATCAGCTTGTGACCGAGCACTATGGATGACAGAAAATTCTTCTGAGTAGACTGGTGACATTCTGCAGAAGACTCTGGAAAGTCGTGCCAAGAAACACAGTCAGGTGATCGAGATGTGTCAATGAGCAACAGTTACATGACCATTCTACTCACAAGTATTTTCTGCCTTCAATAGCATTCGGTCACTGTCCAGACCTGTTGCAGTAAAACATTGATGAATCACATTAAAACACATTTTAAAATAATCTCGTCATCTCTGTCGTGAGTGGATATTTGAATACTTTATGAGGGAAGTATAAGCTGTTTTCAAGTACATCCACAAAGGGTATGTACAAAACCAATAAAGAAAGAATAAACAGCCATACAAGTTTATCCATACAAAGAGAACTATAGACGTTTTGTGAGAAAGATGGTAATTGAATTGAAGATGTTTTTTTCTGTTTGGGTTTTTCAGTTAAATGTCATGATTTCACAATGTATGGCCCGAAACTAGCTGATCTACACCAGCTAATATGATCTATTATAATTGACATAATGGTGACATAATAATAAATGGTGGTTTTATATTTTTCACACACACGGAGTATCTGTGTCAAACACATATTTGTGTAGGATTAGGACCCATATTAATGAGCACAGACTTTGTCAGAGACTATCCTATGGACTTGCACCTAGGTTGTTCCGTTTGTGAGATAATGTATACAGCATGCTTACCATTGAATAAACAGAACTCTACAGTGTTATTGTCATGTTCTGAAACAATTTTAGAGTAAATAAAACAAAATCAATTGATCTGCCTACACACCAGGAAACATACATTATAGAATGGCTTTTCCTCAATAAACAGTGTGCTGTTTATTTGCATTAAAAGAAAAACTCTTGCAAGATTCAACTGCAAATAATTTGTTTCTATGATTTCAATATGCAGGTCTTTAAATACTAACAAACTGTTGCTGTCTTTCAATGTCTGGATAATCTGTGTGGCAATGTACCTATCTAAAAGTAATAGTGGAAATGAAAAGTAGCGCTCTTGTCTACAATATTCATTAAGAATTCTGGTTTATTTCAAGTAGCATTCATTTTTTCTATTAGTTGCTTTTTATATGTTATTCAGTAAAAGCTATACAGTATATGTTCTTTCAAATACACAGTTTTATACATGGAATTTAATTTTAATATTTCTTTATTAATGTTGTGTTTATTCTTTAAACTCTTATTAAATATGTTTTATTGAAAAAGCTGACCAAAGCACAAACAGACTTTTAGCCAGGAGTTCCCAGAAATTTAAAACAAAAGGTTGGGTTACTGTTTTGCAAAGTGTTCAAAAGCTGGACTGTGCACAATAGCAGTAATGAAATGCCTTGGAGGTATTAACAAAGTGCCCCTGCTTTGGCATTCATTGGAAGATAATGATTTCTGTGTTTGCAGTCAGTGGGATTAAAAATGTCCTTGGGTTTGTGGTCAATTGGAGTAAAGCTGCATACACATGTGCAATAGTAGTCGTTGGAAAGGATCTTTCACAATCCTTTTCAACGACTATTATTGCAGGATGTATGAACGAGTGCAGTACATACAGCTTTGTTCTGCTCTATGGAGAGGGGAGGGGGAGAATGACAGAGCGGTACCCTGCTGCGCGCTCTCCCCCTTTTCTTGCATTACGATTGTTCATTGTCCATGGATCCGCCAGGAAGGTCGTTAGGACGATGAATGACACGCCCTGTACACACTTCAGATTCTCGTCTGATATTGACCCTGAGCCGATTATCAGGGGAGAACCATTGAAAGTGTGTACGTAGCTTAAAACATGCCCCTGCCGGTCAGTGGGAATACACTGTACATCAATGGCTTTCACAATCATCATCTTTCACTGTACATAAATTGCCCCATGTTGGAAGTCAGCTGAGTTGGTGAATTGGTGGTCAGTGGGAGCAAAACTACTGTTTTATGGACGGTCATTGTCAGTCTAAAAATTTCTCTTCGTTGGTGTTCCATGAAAGCATAAAATGCCCTCATGTTTATGGAACTAAGAAATGTGCCCTGGCATCAATGGTTAGTATTAGTAAAAAATGCATTAGTGGGAAATAATGATAATGTCCCAATAAAAAGTCCCATCATTGATGTCTCTGGGAGTAATAAATACCCCATCAGTGTCCATTAGAGTAATATATATTAATTTTAGTGACTCCACCTTTTCAGTCTTCCTCCACTCCTCTCTGGACCAGGGATCACGATGCCCATTCGACCCTAGAAGCTACATGAAGCTTCTGAACAAATGCTTGTAAAAGCCTAAACCCTGAAAAAGCATGTGAAAGCCTACACAAAAAACAGATCCATTAATTTTCTTTTAAATTATTACAAGACCTTCGTAAGTGTTTGCAGGCTGCAAAAACGCTTACAAAAAACTGAAAAAACAGGGGTCTGAACATCCCCTAAGATTGCTGGGAATTCTCTTCAACTGCTGCTACTTTAATAAGTGGGATTTTTCTTTTATCTTTTTATAGTACCAGGGATGATAATGATGATTGTGAAAGCCATTGCTGAATAGTGTAGGACAAATATTGTAAATTCTTAGATGTTTGCAGTAAAGACATATTCCTTTACAGTAAATCATCAAACTTCACTGTATATCCAGGAACATAGAAACAAATGAACATTTTATTAAGAAGACCTGTTTAATCAGTGTGAGGATATTGAGCTTCTACAGCACTGACTTCTAATGACCTGACCCTTTGTATGAAAACTTTGTGGCACATTTACAAAATCCACTGTAAAGCCACTGTATAAATAAATACTATTATATATGCATATAAGAGCTCAGATCAGATGCATATAATAAGAGTTCAGCCTAATGTAAATGATCATATTGATGTGTATAATTTGTGGCATTATATATGTAAAGAGGATGGACATGGTTGATCAGTACATAAAGGTCCTAATTCTTCCACAGTGCTGGTGCAACCACCATGTAAACTTTGCCTAGGCTCTTGTCACATGAGTGACAACTCAACAGCATTTATGTATTCATTTTCAGTGTTTTTCAAAATAATGTTTTTTTGCAGTGCTGAAGTGTTAATCTGTTGTTGATCCTTGTTATTGAGCCTTATGCACAAGACTAGACTCGGTTTACTTTTTTTAAGTTTGTGTAGCACAAATGGCCCTTTCATTAGCGAATAAACATTGTGATACAAAAGTTCCTGTTCACCTCTTATAATCTGCAGCCACTATTCTGGAACATATTCAGAAAAAACATATTTATACAGATTGTGTATATGCTTGTCAAAACTTTCTTGGGCTTTAGAGTGAAACAGGAATGCTCTTATTTGTCAAAGTAACAGGTTCACTGCAAAGCAGCAAGCTTAAGGTTAAACATCTTCTCTCACCACCCAGTCTGCCAACAGAGATATTTCAAGTATGAGAGTATACAGGACACTAAGCTTTAATAAATTGCTGTGTAGCCCCAGACCAGCCAGAGTGCCCATACTGACCCCCTATCCACCACTAAAAGTGCCAACAATAGGCACATGACCAATGAAAGAAGGTGGCCTAGTCTTATGAATCATGTTTTCTTTCATAATGTGCATTTGACCAGGTGCCTGTGTATTGTTTACCTGAAAAGAGAAGAAAGCAGAATGTACAATAAGAAGAAGGCAAGTCAGCAAAGACTATGTAAATTAACGGCTCTGCTGCTAACAGTTTGGTGCCAGGTACCATGGACACCCTCAGATCTTGCAAAGTCCATGCCTGAATGGGTCAGAGCTGTTTTGGTGCTACAAGGAGGGCCCACACAATATTAGCAAGGTGGCTTTAATGTTTTGGCTGACCAATGGATGTGGTAAACATAATATGAAATGTTTCCCTTGTTCCTACCACATTTAACTAATGCTAACTTTATAAAATGTCCTTGCTTGACTGCATGTCTCTCTGCATGTGTCATGCTGTAAAACAATTCTTAGATCTGATTAAATCCACTCTCAGCAGCGATTCTTGTCTTATTTGTTTTAGAACCAGTTTCATTTGATGCAAGTATAAAATATTTCACCTTACTTGCGATCAGTGTTGGAAATCATGAATCATATATGTAGACGTTTCTACATTCCCCTAGGCAAATAGGTTGTGAAATACATAAGGTGAACAAATTACCATATGGAAATCTATACAGCAGAAATATATTTTTCATTGTATTTATCAATCACATAAACAATTATTCTTCACTGGAAGGACCAGTCTGTCCAACAAATAAATGTCACTTCTACTTTCTTCTTCCCTATGAAGACCACCACGGTCAGTGACTGTTAAAATTGTTATCACCAGCCTCAGTTTTTTTCTTTACTGGGAATATTTTAATTAAGGGAACAGCACACAAAACACAAAAACTGGGGGCGTGGCCGGCCGATGGCGGAGTGAGCAGCACATCCGCTCAGCTCCGTGTTCCACCGGGGGGAAAACCGCTCATATTAGCGCACCAGTGCCTGTAATCCCGATCTGATGGGCCCTAAAGTGAAGGGGGGACAGAGGAGCCGCACCGGAGGTGACCCTCCGGCGCCCAGAAGCATCCCCAGCCTGTTTTCCACAGGCCCTAAAGCCTCGTGTGACCATGCCGCAAAGCCGCGGCCTCAATTTGAGAAGGAGGCCGGATCGCGAATGGACGCGGCCCGGAGCAACCCTGCTACCATAGTTCCCTCTTTAGACAGGGAACAGAGGACTGTTCTAACCATGGAGACACCACCATCTGGCCAGGTAACTGATTCCCCTGACCATACACAATCTCCTTCTAGTGCCCCATCTTTCATGGGAGATTCTCCTAGGGCCTCATTTTCACAGGGGGCAGAGGATGACACCTGGGACTGGAAGGCCCATCTTAGGGCACTTCCAACGCGCTCCGATTTGGATCATAGTATCGGGAGGCTTGAGGCCAGTTGCAAAGCGGAATTCTTACATATCCAGCAGACCTTACAGCAGGTTTCCAGTACTACCAATACCCTTCAGAACACATGTGCGGAACTTTCTTCTCAACTATTGTCCCACGAGGCTGTCCTGGAACGTCAGCCTGCCCAAATTCAGATGTTGTACTTAATGCAAGATGATGCGGAGAATCGCAACAGACGCAATAATATCCGTATAAGCGGGTTGCCAGAAACAGTACCTAATTCTGAATTGTACAATGCTGCATATACTATTTTTGCTCAGTTATTGGCGATCCCCCCAGAAGTAGACATCGAAATCGATAGAGTGCATAGGACTCTGGGCCCAAAGGGAAAGGATCCCCAACGCCCCAGGGATGTGATATGCCGGGTTGATTTTTACAGAACCAAGGAGGACATTATGAGGAAAGCCAGAAGTATTAACGCAATTGAATATGCTGGGGCCCAAATACAACTGATGCCAGACCTGTCCAAACACACCTTGGATCTTCGGAGGGCTGTTCGGCCCTTATTGGATGTGCTTCGTGAACGGAATATTCCTTATCGCTGGGGGTATCCATTCCACCTCATCGCTAGATCAGGCGGCAAGAATTACATCTTCAGAGGCCCCGATGACTTACCACGATTCTTGAGAAATTTACAGCTCCCTGATGTGCGGCTCCTGGCGTGGCCTGATGTTCCCTTGTCTTTTCCCTCTGGACCCTCCAACCGCCCGGATCACCGGCCAATTGCACCCTCTACTTCTTCTTCACCTGGAAGGCAGCAAAGCACTGGCCCGGAAACCGATTCATCTACCCTTATGTCAACGCTCCCAAATCCTTGATTGCCCTCTTTATTTTGTCTTCATCCTGGAGACATACCCCAGTGCTCATCTAAGATGTTTTAGGAAAAGCGCTAAAGGGTTTTTTTTCTCTTATAATATGACTCAATCGTTTGGACAGTTGCACTCTGATGTGGACACATGTGTATTCTATTTTATTGGCGGTTGTTCATATTTTCTAGTATATTCATCTCGGGAACACACACGGGCGGATAGGCCCGTTGGTAATGTATGGAATTATATATATTTTTCTTTCTCGGTTCCCCTACAATAGAATCTTGTTTTGGTAATTGGCAGGATACTTTTTCTCCTAGGGCATTGAGTGGACTGCCTTTTATTTATCCCTTGGATAGTAGTATTATGTTGAAATAGTTGCTGCTTATTATCCTCCTTATATATACAAGAATTGAGTAGAGCCCTGAGGGCTTATAACGTTTTGGTTTTTCCCCGGGGTGGATATACGGTCTTGGAGGTTATCTTGTGTTCCCCTGTAGACCGGCCACCTTCCCCCACATAGGAAAACCGCCGGTTTAGGCGGAGTTGAAGGCGTTCCCTTCACTTAGT
>NC_092859.1:95351550-95355266 GCF_032062135.1 Pyxicephalus adspersus
CCCAGGTGCTATATAACCAACATAAAGCCAAGGTTCATATTTTACTGCTCCAGGAAACTCATTTCCACTCCCATAAGATTCCGGTACTACGGAACCGGTATTATACCACTTGGATTCATAGTTCCAACCCCGAAGGTAAAACAAAAGGGGTATCCATAGCTTTTCATAAATCTATCCCGATTCAGATACTGGATACCTGTGTTGACCCGCAAGGACGATTTGTGTTTGCAAAGATCTCCTTATGGGATAAGATCTATACAGTAGCCACATTCTATTCTCCTAACCAACAGCCGACTCACGCAGCGATCCAGTTTCTGACTAAGCTTAACTCGTTCAAGGAAGGTGCTTTGATAATTGGGGGGGATTTTAACTTCCCGCTTGACCCTAGAGTGGATACATCGTCAGGGAAATCTTCTGTTTCCTATTCCAAATTGAATCTGTTTAAGGCCAAATTGAATGAATTACACCTGATTGATGTTTGGCGGACCCTGCACCCTGGCGACAAGGATTATACTTTTTATTCTATCCCCCACCATACTTACTCTCGCATTGACTATATTTTTATTAGCCATAGATTACTGGACTTGCAGCCTACAGCCCATATTGAAAGCTGCCCTTGGTCAGACCATGCCTCGGTTTCCTCTATTTTCCAGATCCCTATAAGAGAGTTCAGAGCGTGGACCTGGAAATGCAATGATTCCCTCTTTAGAGACTCGGTTTGCGCAAGGGCTGTATTGGACACTATTAAAAATTTTTTAAACGATCATAGGTCCGACGAGACTTCTCTCCCTTTTCAATGGGAAGCTCTTAAAGCCGTGCTGCGGGGGGTTTTAATCCAGCAAGGTTCTAGGCTTAGGAAAATCAGATCACAGGAGATTACCCTCACACTGGACAACATACAGAGGTTGGAAAGGTTACATAAAAATAACATGTCCTCCGAGGTGTTTATTGAATTAACCTCCGCTAGGCGACACCTACTTGAACTCTATGATTTGGCTCACCTAAAGTTTAGGGATAAATACCGCAAATCCTTCTATCAATATGGAGAAAAATGTGGCCGACTTTTGGCGAGAGGCTTGCACCCCAGACCTGCGGCCACATATATCCGTTCTATACGGAGTGCTTCGGGAGCTAACACCTCCATTCCCAAGGAGATATTAACAGTGTTCCATAATTATTATGCAGAATTATACAATATTCAATCCTCATCACACCACCCTTCTTCCCTCCAGGACTATATAGGCTCTACATCATTGCCGGAACTAGCCCCAGAGGTAATAACTAGCCTGGAATCTGCGTTCACGGAAGCAGAGGTGACTGCAGTTATTAAAAATACACCAGCAGGCAAGAGTCCAGGACCAGATGGGTTCACACCCAAATTTTATAAATTACATGTAGAAACCCTGGTACCGTTCATGACTAGGGTGTTCTCCTCTATATCAGGGGATAGTCCCTTCCCTACTCAAAGTCTAGAAGCGCACATTACTGTTCTCCCTAAGCCAGGCAAAGACCATTCCATTTGTTCTAATTATAGACCAATTTCCTTAATCAATGTAGATGCCAAACTTTTCTCCAAATTAATAGCCAACCGTCTAGCCCGTTATTTGCCAAGCCTGATTCATACAGATCAAGTGGGTTTTATTTATGGGAGGGAGGCCAGGGATAATACTCTCAAAACCCTACTACTTACTCACGCGGCCAAAATGTCTGGGACTCAGGTATGCCTGTTATCGGTAGACTCTGAAAAAGCGTTTGATAGGGTTAGCTGGGCTTTTATGTATCAGGCGTTACGCCAGATTGGCCTAGGCCCATTGATGATGGCCAGAATAGCCGCACTTTACTCTGCCCCCACAGCCCGGGTAAGGGTCAATGGAGGCCTGTCGACTCCGTTTCCTATTGGTAAAGGAACTAGACAGGGTTGCCCACTATCACCCCTTCTATACGCCATAGTAATGGAACATTTGGCAGTGGCGCTGAGACAAAATGAACATATCCAGGGGATAAAGACAGATAAACTACACTTTAAATTGTCCCTGTTTGCTGATGATCTCTTAATGTATATCTCATCTCCACAGCTATCTATCCCAGCGATTTTGCAGGAGTTTGAGAGATTTGGGATGTTGAGTAATTTTAAAGTGAACTTCGACAAATCTGAGATACTAAATATTTCACTCTCACCTTCCCAAATTCAATACATCAAGTCCCATACACAGTTTCGGCTTTGTACTGAAAAGCTCAAATACTTGGGGATATTGATAACGGCGGATATGGACAAATTGTTTAGTTGTAATTATGAACCATTGCTTGATAAATTGAAGGCAGAACTAGGGAGATACACTCTCCTCCCTCCCTCTTGGTTCGCTAGGATTAACGCTCTTAAAATGGATATCTTGCCTAAACTATTATATGTCTTTCAGACGATCCCAATCTATCTACCGCAGACCTATTTAGGCAAAATACAAAGGTTATGTAGGCAGTTCCTGTGGTCCTCGAGGCGCCCCAGAATAGCTCTTAGGTATCTCATCAGACCTAAACCCATGGGCGGGGCGGGAGTCCCTGATATTAGAAGCTATTACAGGGCGACGATGCTGACTCGAGTGGTTGACTGGTTTCATAACAGGGATGTATTGGAAAATATTTTATCCCCAGTCGATCTTCGCTCCTTATTGTGGATAGACAGGACCCAGCTCCATGTTCCTCAATGGCTACCAAGGGTCACACTTGATCTTTTAAAGGAGTGGGATACCCTGACTAGGAGGGGACTAGCGTCCTCTAAAATAGGACCCATGACCCCCCTGTTTGACAACCCCTCGTTTGCACCGGCAATGAATGTGGTCCAGTTTTTATCTTGGACGGCTGAGGATCATAGGCAGATCTGTAGTATACTTCAGAACGGGAGGGTCCCGCCCCTCTCCTCCTTGGAAGCCGGGGTGCAGCAGTTGCCGAATGCTTGGTTCTTGCATTTTCAATTGTCCTCCTTTATAACGCAATTTTTACATTCCTATACCATACAAAGGAGTTTAACGGCATTTGAATCTTTACTCTGCTCTAAAAATAGACCGTTACATGTTATTTCCCAGGTTTACGAGATATTGCTTGGAATTTATGCACACAAAACCCCTCTCTACATGAGATGTTGGGAGATTGACCTGGGGATGGTTATTTCCCCATTGGATTGGGAAAAGGCGTTCATTATGACCCATAGAATGGCTCTCCCTTGTAAAGCTCAAGAGACCAACTATAAAATTCTCTCCAGGTGGTATGTATGTCCCGCCGATATCCATCATATTTCTCCCACGGTCTCTGATAGATGTTGGAGATGTGCTTCCCAAAAAGGCACCTTGTTACATATTTGGTGGGAGTGCCCGGGTATCCGCAAATTATGGGATCAAATAGCTGATATTTATAATGAGGTGACGGGATCTACTTTGCAGCTAACTCCTCAAATATCCCTACTGTCCTTCCTGGGTCCCTCAAAGCATGTAAGAACGATGTGCTTCGCCATTTTCTTACTGCGGCCAGAGCGATTATCCCTCGTAAGTGGAAACAACCCTTGGTACCCACTATGAGGGATTGGTTGGCGGAAATTGAAAAAATACAACATATGGAGAGGTTAATAGCTGAAGACGAGGATAAGCTGGAGCAATACAAACTGACATGGTCGACTTGGGATTGGTTCAAAGAATCGCCTCAGTCCAGACCACTTTGGCAATAAA